>NC_090657.1:185184979-185292479 GCF_040937935.1 Hyperolius riggenbachi | reverse complement strand
TACCAGCCCTGCGAAGGGCTCTTTTGGGTGCTCAGGATGTTGTATTAAAAGCAAGAAGGCAAAAAGTTTGGGCCATCTCTAATTAGGGATGGTCAACAAGATGCAAATAATTTAGAGTTGATGCAGATTTTGAATGCAAATGTCTACAGTTTGAAAATGAACCAATCAAATCCCGCTGAGGTACAAGTCGATTGGTCCATTTTCAAGCATAAATTTGCACACAAAATATGCATAATCCTGCATCTCATTGACCATGTCTATTTCTGATCACGGTTTATGAAAATTTAATGGTGTAGGGTAGATTGTGAAATTCTTAATGTATAGACTCAAGCAATTTTTTTCTGTTTTCAATCTTTTTCTATAAAAAAAAAAAAAAAAGTGAACGTGTACAATACAGTGGTCAGATATTTCAATGTTACACAAGGCAGACATCCAGATCGATGATCAAACTTCAGCTGTTTCTTTGTGAGATGTGCATTAACCACCAATTGGCGTGTACGCGGCGGCAGACAGAGGACCGCTCTACGGCGATTGGCGTGAATGGTCTTCTATGGGGCTAGCAGGAGATCGCGTGCGCATTTCCGCTTGGAAGGCTCCGCCTTCAGTCTCCCAATGGCAATCGCCGCTCAAAGACTGTTAAATGGCAAAACCGCCATCTAATTAGGCTGTACAGCGCTGTGATTTAAGACAGCGCTGTACTGGGGACAGCCGATCACTAGGATTGGCTGGCTGGGGGGTGGGAGTTTTTTTTAAAAAAAAATAAAGAAATAGCAAATTGTATTCCAAAAATAAACATGTAAATATTTATAAAAAAAATAAACAAATGGGGGGAGCGATCAGACCACACCAACAGAAATCTCTGTTGGTGGGGAGAAAGGGGGGGGGGTGTCACTTGTGTGCTGAGGTGTGCGGCCTTAATAGGCCTTAAAGCTGCAGTGGCCTATTAACAGAAAAACTGCCTTGTCTTTAGGGGGGTTTAACACTGCGGTCCTGAAGTGGTTAAAGCAAGTGTAAAGAGAAGCTTGAGCTCTGGGACCAAGTTGCAGGCTGACCTCATTGTCTAGTGGCCACCTCTGTCCCTTAAAAAGTTTCCTGGTGTTTAATGGCCCCTCCTTCCCCCTATACAGTTACCTGTTGTTTAGTGGCCCCCTCCCCTATACAGTTCCCTGGTGTCTAGTGGCGCCCTTCACTCTCCTATACACTTCCCTTGTATCTAGTGCTGTCCCCCCTCCCCGTATGGCTTCCCTCGTGATCTAGGGCTTATCCTCCAATATACCTTCTCTGGTAGTCTAAACATAATGCAAAGTGGAGAAACCACCTGAGGGCCAATTCTGATGGCTCAGAGTGCCAGGTTTGGCTCATAGGCTGGAGTTTGACATGTATGCTCTAAAGGCTTTGGAAGCAATAGTGTGCTTCGAAAGACTGGTGGCTCTGTACTGCATGAGTGTGCGTAGTACGGACCCACTCATCTTTGGAAGAACCTACTTGAAAACTTCCGAAGCCTTCATGAGGACTCCCTAAGGCATATTCAAACAGCTGGTTGAACAGAGGTAGTAACAGGAAGGCTCTATATGGGATCCAGAGCCTTCACTCTACATAGGTGAGTAACTATTTTTGTTTCTTTTAGATGGCTTCAGTATAACACTAATATTTTGTAATCTACATGTGCAGGGGCTTGTGTTTTAAAGGCCTGTTATTGCAACAACAAAAAATTTAAATGCATATAAATAAACATTTCTCTGAGTAAAATGCACCATGAATTAACTTTTTTTTCCTATGTTGCAGTCACTCACAGTAGGTTCATTCTTTTGAGAACCGCGCATGCACAGGAAGTTTACAGCGATGGGTGCATGATCAAGCTGGGTGATCAAACTTCACCCGAAGTCATTGGGCTAATAGGGCCACTAGCGGGACCATGGAGGGGACCCAGAGGACGCCAAGGGACCTCACAGGCTATGGGGGGGCTGGAGGAAGCCTCGGGACCTCACAGGCTGTGGGGGGCTGGAGGAAGCCTCAGGACCAGGGCCGGATTTACTATAAGGCACTGTGTAGGCACATGTCTACAGGCACATGATGCAAAGGCTGCTCTCCACTCCCATAGTGCCTCCCTACCGCTTTCCCTAGGCGGAGTCTTGATGAGAGTGTAAAATAAGGTTACTCGCCCAGCTCTCTGCATTCCACTGACAAGATCTCTCTTCAGTCAGGGGCACCTCTAGCTACTTAATACTGAGGTTCCTCTAGCTACCTATTACTTATGGTCACCTCTAGCTTCTTAATATTGAGGGTACTTTTGGCTACCTAATAAGGGACACCTGTAGCTACCTATGACGGGCATGAAAGTAAGGAGGAGAAGTGATAGCTGGGCCAGCCAGCATACTTGCTGTATGGTTCGGTGGGGGTTTGTAGGTTCACAGAGGGCGAAGTCTAAGGTGCCAGGACATCTGTGCCTATAGGCTCTAGAGATGTAAATCCGGGCCTGCTCAGGTCAGTGCAGATTTTCATTTTAATGGTCGCAAGGTGGCTCCCCCAGGACCGCATAACTCCGATTGGCGTCAAGTCCAGGGTGGAGATTGCAGGAGACCACATGCCCATACCCGCATAAGTGATAGAGCTACCCTCCGTCAACAGTCCCAACGATCGACAATATCAGACTGTTAGACGGCGAAACCTCCGTCTATTTACATTATACAGCCCTGAGATCTATAGCAGCGCTCTACTGGGGACATTTGTGACACTGCTGTCCCCTAGAGAGGGTCACAGAGCGATTGGCTCTCATAGGCTGATGTCTGAGTATTGATGGCTGTGATTGGCTGTTGGAGAGAGGGATAAATAAACAAAAATACACATTTGTATTAAACAAAAAAAAGAGAGAAATACATGATAAAAGCCTGCAGCAGGGATCAGAACCCACCAACATAAAGCTCTGTTGGTGGGCAGAAAAGGGGCAGGGGATCATTTGTGTGCTAAGTTTTAATGCTCTGCAGCTAGTTTTAAAGCTGCAGAGCACTGAATTGTAAAAAAATAGCCTGGGGACGGGGGGAGGCTGTGATTCTTAAAGCGGTATCGTCACCATAAAAATCAAATTTCAACAGCAACTGGTTCTGAGTGTATTAAGTGATAAAGATGCTAATCCTGCATTCAAAACTTAAAAACTTTTTCTGCTGTTATGGTTTGGAGCGATCACATACCTTAGGAGCACTGGTCCTTTAATAGCCATTGCCATTAGGGAAGCTCGCTGGATTCCGCGGAATTCTAAATTCCGTGATTCCGGCCGGAATTGGGCCTATTCCGAGTCCGCCGGTCGGAACGGAATTGCAATAGCTCTAAAACGGCATTCCTCGGAATTTTTTTTTTAAAATTCTGCGGATTTTAAATTTATTTCCTCACCTATCTATTTTGCTTGCCCCTTCCTCCTCCCTTCCTCCTAGATGGAGGAGGGTCTCCTCTTCCAGGGAATTGTAGTATTTCAAAAGCCAGCTTACATACCGTGGCTGGGAATTGAACCCAGGTCTCAGTGTGTGGTAGGTAACTGACTTAACCACTATACCACCAACACTACATGTTGAAGCCAGCCTAGCATGTACCATTATGATCAATCCAAGAGAAAAATTAGCGTGCTTAAGGATTTGTAGCATGTCAAAAGCCAACTCACATTGGCTGGGAATTGAACCCAGGCTGGGCTGGGAATTGAACCCAGGCTGGGCTGGAAATTGAACCCAGGTCTTAGTGTGTGGTAGGTAATTGACCTAACAACTATACCATCAACACTACATGCTGAAGCCAGCCTAGCATGTACCATTATGATCAATCCATAAGGGTACATGCTACAAATCCTTAAGCACACTAATTTTTTCTCTTGGATTGATCATAATGGTACATGCTAGGCTGGCTTCAACATGTAGTGTTGGTGGTATAGTGGTTAAATCAGTTACCTACCACACACTGAGACCTGGGTTCAATTCTCAGCCCAGCCTGGGTTCAATTCCTAGCCAATGTGAGTTGGCTTTTGACATGCTACAAATCCTTAAGCATGCTAATTTTTCTCTTGGATTGCTCATAATGGTACATGCTAGGCTGGCTTCAGCATGTAGTGTTGGTGGTATAGTGGTTAAATCAGTTACCTACCACACATTGAGACCTGGGTTCAATTCCTAGCCCAGCCTGGGTTCAATTCCCAGCCACGGTATGTAAGCTGGCTTTTGAAATACTACTATTCCCTGGAAGAGGGAGGAGGGTGGAAGGCTAAGTTAATAGGCACTATAGGCCACCATATAGGATAAATAAGGTTACTTTGGTGAATTTTTCCGATGGAATCCGGAATTCCGCGGAATTGCGTACAAATCCGTCGGAATTTTTATAGCGACAGAATTTAACACTGACGGAATCCGTGATTTCCGGCGGAACGGAATTTGCTCATTCCGATCATCCCTAATTGCTATTCAGTTGCATGCTGTGTGTTTTTTTTTTTTTAATCTATAATATATTCCTCCTCTTCCCTTTATTTCCCTGCCTAGCTGAAACATGATCTTCTGCTCACTGGTGTTTACAAGCAAGGCTGAGGTGACTCAGCGATTGTAGGAGAAAATTTAAAAAAAAGTTAAGGGAAGAAATGTCAGTATTTAGCCTCATACTGTGGGAAAAAGACATGGTTCCCACCAGGAACAGAATTCTCTTCATTTACTATATAAAGTTCACTGAAATGAAAATGTGGACAGTACAATACATGCATTAATGCATTATGCAAGTAGATCAAGTATTTATCTACATATGTGTGTATTTACCCTGGTATAGTATGGCTAATCCTCCTGCTTTAAGTAGTTAAAGGATACCCAAAGTGACGTGTGAAATGATTATATTCGTGTGCTAGGCACTGTACATACACATGTCTAACTATACTGTGTTCTTTTTTTCTTTCTCTGCCTGAAAGAGTTAAATATCAGGTATGTAAGTGGCTGACTCAGTCCTGACAGGAAGTGACTACAGTGTAACCCTCACTGATAAGACATTCTTACTATAAAACCCTTTCCTAGCAGAAAATGGCTCCTGAGAGCAGGAAAGAGATAGTCAATAGTTCATAGATGTTTAGCTCTGGCACACTTCAATGAATGTGTCATTGAGCAAAACAATAAAACAGTTAAAACTTAAAAAGTAGATTTAAACATAAAATAAAACTGGCATATCTTAAAAAGTTATTTTTAGGTGAAGGAAGATAGATACAATAATTTATTTCATTAGTTTATTTTCACTTCGGGTGTCCTTTAAGGTCCTTTAGGGAGTCGATCTCCCTATAGGGGATTCTCATTTATTTCCTTACTTACAAAAGCACTTATTGAACTGCAGTTGCTCAATCCAACTTGCAAACAGGTAGGAGGCAGGCCAGCAACTTTGTAGACATCCTTTCCAGGGAATGCTTTGGTAAAGAATATATGTGAACATGAAATCCCCCATGAATAGATGGACTAGACCAAACCTGTCCAATCTGTTAGCTTGTAACTGCCTACTGTAAGTGACATCAACATAGGAAACAAAATATTTATAGTGCATTTTATTGTATGTATTTTAGATTTTGTTTTTTCTTTAAATAGTGGTCCTTTAATCTTGGCTAGTAGAATTTCTGGAACACTTGAGGAACATTAGGTACAACCAATGGGATATTCTTTAGGTTTTTCATTTCATACCTGCGATTTCAGCTGACCATTATTCAAAGGATACGTTCAGCCTTTCATTTTGCACACCTCGGTGAAGATGCCTCAACGGGCTAAAGAATCCATATGCACAGTTTTTGGACAATGGAAAGATCTAGTTCTAGTTTCATAAACATAACCGGGAGCAAAGAATGAGAATTCACACGTGGTCTAGGAGTTAAAAAAAACTATTAATAATCTAGTCTTCAATGCCCTTTCTTGCTACGGCTGTCCTTGAAATCCAACCCGAACATTTCTCCTTTTCATCTCGTCCATTAAGCCTTGGAGTTGAGTTCTAAACTTCCTTCAGACGTCATTCTTGTAATTCCTTTTCATGTGAATGAACAAAATTCTAGGTCTTATAGAACCGCCGCTTACACATCGACATTTTCACGAACTACCAAGTAAAGCTTTCCTTTTATCGCTCTTGAGACCTGCGCATCGTGGAATAATGCCGCATTCTGCAGCTAGTCTTTTACGGAGAAGAATGGCTTTTTCTTTTTTGTTTCCTTGGGAAAATGACATTCTTCACACAGTGCTCTTCAGAGACAAGAAAACGAAATCCTAGTAAAGATCTTCAATTCCTTTTCAGCTGGAACGATGACTACATTTTATTTTTTTCTTACTGATTTTCTTTGCCTAAATTGTTAGTCCCTGAAATAATGTTATGCAATGTCTTCTAAATTGGTCATCTGATTCATCTGGTCTCTCATACTTGCCGCTCTTTGCCTCTGTTCAGGTTCACTTTATAAAGCTGAACCAGGAAGTGATGGAGGGAGACAAGGGCTCAGGGGGAGAGGGGAAGGCTTGGCCACCCCAACCTCCCCCCCCCCCCCCCCCCCTTTCAGGGGCCATGGACCATGTGGGCTGGTATAGCTCAGAGTGTGAAGCCCCATGCGGCCGGGTCTCCGCATTCTGGCTATCCCAGCCTGCATGGGGACAAGGGGTTACAGAGAGCTCGGGAGGGAGGGGACCCCGCGTCATTTTTTGGGGGGAAATTCCCCACACTCTGAACATAACAAAAAATAACCCAATTTTTTTTTTTTTTTTAAAGATCGTTTCCGACTATATTTTTAACATATATCCTGCAAATTTGGTGTTGCTAGGATGATGTAAGGGGCCTTTGTTATTAACTGCTAAAGTCGGCGGGAATTGTTTCCCTAAGTACAGTTACAATTTTAAATGTATAATATTTTTCTTTGAAATTTTAAAATCCATTTTCTCAAAACGTATAGGGTCTTTTTTAAAACATTTTTTCTACCTCTTGTAGTCACTGTCCCCCTCTACATACCCTACAAATTTGTTGTTTCTACTATGTAAGGGGACTTTGCTATTAACCGCTAAAGTCGCCGGGCGTTTAATTTTCCCACGGTCAGGAGAATCCATTTTCTCAAAAACTATGAAGTCTTTTTGAAAAAAAAAATGTCCTCTTATACCCACTGTCCCTATTTACATACCCTGCAAATGTGGTGTTTATAGCATGTAATGGGGCTTAGCTATTAACCCCCTTGGCGGTATGAAACATTCCGCCAGGGGGCAGTTTTTTTTTATTTTTATTTTTTAAATCTTGTAGCGAGCCCAGGGCTCGCTACATGATAGCCGCTGCTCAGCGGCATCCCCCCGCCCGCTTCGATCGCCTTCGGTGATCTCCGATCAGGAAATCCCGTTCAAAGAACGGAATTTCCTGGAGGGCTTCCCCCGTCGCCATGACGGGATGACGTCACCGACGTCGGGACGTCATTGGGACTCCAGATCCACCCCTCGGCGCTGCCTGGCACTGATTGGCCAGGCAGCGCACGGGGTCTGGGGGGGGGGCGCACGCCGCAACGAATAGCGGCGATCGGGCGTGCGGCGGCCGCGATCGGGGTGCTGGCGCAGCTAGCAAAGTGCTAGCTGCGTCCAGCAAAAAAAAAATTTAAATCGGCCCAGCAGGGCCTGAGCGGCACCCTCCGGCGGCTTACCCCGTGTCACACACGGGGTTACCGCTAAGGAGGTTAACTGTTAAAGTCGGCACCATTAAAGTCTATGGGAAAAATGCGAACACAAACTTTTTTGAGAAAAATTTGTTTTGCGGCCGGTGAACACAAACCACTGAGATTCACGCGAACAAGTTTGCAGGCGAACCTTTCGGGCCATCTCTACATGTGACAATGAGGTGATAACCCTAATACACCATGCAAAGTAGCACACAGCAGATTACCTACTCCAGCGCAGAGTCTCCCCTTCCGTGCAGTTGGCTACTCCTCACTCTTTCCTGTCCAGCACATGGGTCCTTCCACATGTCATGCAACAAAACAAACAGGACGGGATGGCAGCTGCGTAGTAGAAGGAATTCATCGCTGAAGCAGCAGATTACCCAGCAAGCTCATGATATGACCAGGCTATGTTTTTTACAAATGAGTGCTCTGCTGTTTTAATAGCTTGCTGCAGAGCCATACAATTGAGCACACAAATGAATCCCCACCTTTTTTTTTTTTTTTTTGCCCACCAACAGAGATTTCTGTTGGTGGGCTTCTGTTGGTGGGCTCTGATGCACTGCTGCAGGCTTTTTTTTTTTCTTTTTTTAATTTATAATTTTATTATTTATTTTTATTAAGCCCCTCACTCTCTCTTCTCGTCAGCCAATCGGGGTGACCCATTCTAATAAGCATCAGCATATGAGAGGGGATCGCGATCGGAGCCTTTCTAGGGGACAGCCAAGTGACATGGCTGTCCCCAGTATTAGAGATGGCCTGAATGGTTCGGCCGTGAACCGATTTGCGCGAACATCGGTGGTTCGCGTTCGCGGTGAACCGCGAACTTCATGCGAGTTTAACCCGCCCCCTATACTACACCATTAGGCTCAACTTTGACCCTCTACATCATAGTCAGCAGACACAGGGCAGCTAATCAGGCTACACTCCATCCTGGAGCCCCCCCCCCCCCCCCCCTAATAAAAAGCAGCAGCGTCTGCCATTTCCTCACTCTGTGTGCTGCGTAGGTAGTGAGAGAAGGGAGAAAGGTTGCTGCACAGCTTAGGGAAAGCTTAGTTAGGCTGCTGTTAGGCTTGTTAGCTTGCTCCTTGCTGATACTTATTGCTAAGAAGCACCCCAAAACAGCTCCTTGGAGAGCTAACTTTCTTTTTATATGTTTTTTGTGTGTGTGGCCCACTAACACTTGCATATACAGCCCTGTCAGTCGCAGCTGGCCCTTGCTGATTGCTATACTGTGCAAGGCCCAGCACATGCAGTGCCTACCTCTTCACTGCACCTGTGTGTCACAGCTGCACATTTGCAATACCGGTCCATGCATACCTGTTCATGTTTACTGCACCTGCGTGACAGCAGCACGCGGTGTTATATATGCCAGTCACTGCATACCTGTTCACTGTACGTGTGTGT
The DNA here is from genome assembly GCF_040937935.1 of Hyperolius riggenbachi. Classification (NCBI taxonomy): domain Eukaryota; kingdom Metazoa; phylum Chordata; class Amphibia; order Anura; family Hyperoliidae; genus Hyperolius; species Hyperolius riggenbachi. The sequence goes on along the minus strand of NC_090657.1, from coordinate 185,283,415 downwards.
GTGTGTGTGTGTGTGTGTCAGCTGCACATTTGTTATACCAGTCACTGCATACCTGTTCATGTTCACTGCACCTGTGTGACAGCACGCAGTGTTCTATACCAGTCACTGCAAACTGTTCACTTTACCTGTGTATGTGACAGCTGCACATTTGTAATACCTGTCACTGCATACCTGTGCACGGTACCTGCGTGACAGTATGCAGTGTTATATACCAGTCACTGCATAACTGTTCACTTTACCTGTGTGTCTGACAGCTGCACATTTATAATACCTGTATATGCATACCTTTCACTGCACCTGTGTGACAGCTGCTCATTGTATTAGTCAAGTCAGTGCATACCTTTCACTTCATCCCCCCCCCCACCTTCCCAATATGGACAAAACAGGCAGAGCCTGAAGCAGGCCACTCGGCAGGTCTGTTCGAGGTCGCGTTGATGTGATTTCGTGCAGCCTTGGACCAAAGTACAGTACTCAGAAGAAGGCACGTGCCATCAACTCCCAACATTGTCAGGACGTAGTTGGCTATTTAACACAGAACACCATCTTTCGCAGCCACCAGCGCTACTACTAGTACCACATCCATTCCATTTGACACTTCGCAGGAGTTATTTGGTGGGGAATTTAACTGATTCACAGCCACTATCGTTACAACCAGATGAAGGCGCTAAGCAAGTTACACCACCTCATATGTCTGAGTTAGGCGACACTATGGACGTAAGGTGTGATGATGATGAGGTACCTGCTGTTGGTGCAGTTTTGGAGGTGTCTGATATAAGCAAAACAGTGAAGGATGATTATGATGATGATTATGATGATGATACTTCCATGGATGTCACGTGGGAGACTAGTACTAGACATCATGACCAGGGGGGTAGTTCAGAGCGGGAGTCAGATAAGAGTAGGAAGAGACGAGTTTGTAAAAGAAGCAGGGGGAGCTCGTCGTCAGAAACAGCTGGTGGCAGTGTCCGGCAGCATGTATCGCCACCTATGGACAGCTAGCCAACATGCCCTTCAACGTCAGCTGCTGATGCCACCATAGTGCCATCACCCCAGGGGGGCTCAGCTGTGTTTTTTTTTTTTGTGTCTGCCTCAGATATGAGCAATGCCATCTGTACTCTCTGCCACCAAAAATTGAGCCGTGGAAAGGCCAAGACCTGCATAGGGACAACTGCCTTACGAAGGCACATGTTGAAAAAGCACAAACGGCAATGGGATGACCACCTGAGCAAAAGCCGCGCTCAAAAGGAAAAGCCTCCCTCCTTCTCCTCTTCCTCCTTCTCCTATTCCTCCTTCAGGTGCATTATCTTCAGCAGCTTTCTCCCTTGCACCCTCACAGCCACCCTCTTCCACTCTGCCTTTCACCTTGAGCAGTTCCTGCTCTGCTGCCCACAGCAGCAGCCAGGTGTCCGTGAAGGATATCTTTCATCGGAAGAAGCCAATTTCTGCCATCACCCCCTTGCTTGGCATTTGACAGCTGGCTTGGTGGAACAGTTAGCTCGCCAGCTGTTACCATACCAGCTGGTGGATTCTGTGGCCTTCCGGAAATTTGTGGTGATTGGGACACCGCAGTGGAAGATACCAGGCTGCAATTATTCTCCTCTCCTTCTCCTCCTATTCCTCCTGCTACTCCTCCTCGGCTGAGTGGCAGTGCTACTCTACTGGTGCTGCGATCTCCTCTCCAGTTACACACCCCTAGCTCCCCAGGGACTATGCTGCATGCCAGGTATGACAGTGTCACGCCATATTGGACATATCTTGCCTCAAAGCCGAGAGTTACACTGGAGCAACTCTCCTGGCTGCTCTGAGCAAACAGGGGGAACAGTGGCTGACCCCGCACCAACTGGAGATCGCCAACGAGGTGTGTGACAATTAGAGTTGGGCCGAACCTCCGATTTTAGGTTCGCGAACCCTGTTCGCGAACTTCCGCGAAAAGTTCGCGAACCGCAATAGAGTTCAATGGGGAGGCGAACTTTGAAAGTTTTAAAAAATTCTATCAGCTGGAAAAATGATAGAAAACATGTTTCAAAACGTCTAATACCTGGAGCAACACCTAATTGAGTGAAATACACATCACTGCTGCTGGAAGACCCGCCCACCCTCCCTCCTCCAAGCAAGGTCCTTTATACCATTTGCCTGCCTACACTAATTAGTTATGGGACAGCTGCTACACACTCTGCTAGGGAGATTTTAATTGGCCTCCACCCCTTCTACCTATTCCCTCCTCCCTCCTACCGGAGGGAGGAGGGTCTCTTCTGCCAGGGAATTATACTATTTTAAAAACCAGTATACATCATACCATAGCCGGGAATCGAACCCAGATCTCACTGTGTGGTGGGCATGTCACCCTAAGCACTGTACCACTACAGTAGTAAGTGAAGCTAGCCTAAAATGTACCATTTATGCTCAACGCAATAGAACCATTAGGTTGCTTAAAGGAGAACTGTAGTGAGAGGTATATGGAGGCTGCCATATTGATTTCCTTTTAAGCTATACCAGTTGCCTGGCAGCCCTGCTGATCTATTTGGCTGCAGTAATAATAATAATAATAATCCAAACATTTGTATAGCGCTTTTCTCCTGTCAGACTCAAAGCGCTCGAGCTGCAGCCACAGGAACGCGCTCAAGAGGCAACCCTGCAGTGTTAGGGAGTCTTGCCTTGAACTCCTTACTGAATAGGTACTTGACCTAGCCAGGATTCAAACCCTGGTCTCCCATGTCAAAGGCAGAGCCCTTAACCAGTACACTATCCAGCCACTGTAGTGTGAATCACACCAGAAACAAGCATGCAGGTAATCTTGTCAGATCTTACAAAAATGTCAAACACCAGATCTGCTGCATGCTTGTTCAGGGTCTAGGGCTAAAAGTATTGGAGGCAGAGGATCTGCAGGATAGCCAGGTAACTGGTATTGCTTAAAAGGAAATCAATATGGTAGCCTCCATATACCTTTCACTACAGTTCTCCTTTAAAGGGAACCTTAACTGAGAATGATATGGATGTTTCCTGTAAACAATACCAGTTGCCTGGCAGTCCAGCTGATCTTTGTAACTGCAATAGTGGCTGAATCACACCCTGAAACAAGCATGCAGCTAATCCAGTCTGACTTCAGTCAGAGCACCTGATCTGCATGCTTGTTCAGGGGCTGTGGCTAAAAGTATTAGAGACACAGGATCAGCAGGCGATTCAGGCAACTGGTATTATTTTAAAAGGAAAAATCCATATCCTTCTCCGTTTAGGTTCCCTTTAAGGATTTGTAGCATAAAAGCCAACTCACATTGGCTGGGATTTGAACCTGGGTCTCACTGTATGGTGGACAAGCACACTAACCACTATACCAACTGAAGCTGGCCTGAAATTGCTGGCCTAAAAGTTACTATTTATGCTCAATACAAGAGAAAAAGTAGACAAGACAAATAACACAAAAGAGAAGGCCATGTCTGGCTAAATATCTGTAAGCAGTGGCTGCATGGTGTAATGGATAAGGGCGCTGCCTCTGACAAAGGAGACCAGAGTTCAAATCTCAGCTCTGTCTGTTCAGTAAGCCAGCACCTATTCAGTAGGAGTAGTGTTGGGACTGTTCGAGTTCTGCAAAACATCACCCTGTTTGGGTGATGTTCGAGTTTGGCCGAACACCTGATGGTGTTCGGCCAAACTGTTCGGCCATATGGCCGAACTAAGAGCGCATGGCCGAACGTTACCCGAACGTTCGGCTAGCGCTGTTATTGGCCGAACGGGTCACGTGTAGTGTTGGGCGAACATCTAGATGTTCGGGTTCGTGCCGAACATGGCCGCGATGTTCGGGTGTTCGAGCCGAACTCCGAACATAATGGAAGTCAATGGGGACCCGAACTTTCGTGCTTTGTAAAGCCTCCTTATATGCTACATACCCCAAATTTACAGGGTATGTGCACCTTGGGAGTGGGTACAAGAGGAAAAAAAAATTAGCAAAAAGAGCTTATAGTTTTTGAGAAAATCGATTTTAAAGTTTCAAAGGAAAAACTGTCTTTTAAATGCGGGAAGTGTCTGTTTTCTTTGCACAGGTAACATGCTTTTTGTCGGCATGCAGTCATAAATGTAATACATATAAGAGGTTCCAGGAAAAGGGACCGTTAACGCTAACCCAGCAGCAGCACACGTGATGGAACAGGAGGAGGGTGGCGCAGGAGGAGAAGGCCACGCTTTGAGACACAACAACCCAGGCCTTGCATGAGGACAAGAAGCGTGCGGATAGCAATTTGCGTTTTGTCGCCATGCAGTCATAAATGTAATACAGATGAGAGGTTCAATAAACAGGGACCGGAAACGCTAACCCATCACAGATGTTCATTGTTCATGTTACTTGGTTGGGGTCCGGGAGTGTTGCGTAGTAGTTTCCAATCCAGGATTGATTCATTTTAATTTGAGTCAGACGGTCTGCATTTTCTGTGGAGAGGCGGATACGCCGATCTGTGACGATGCCTCCGGCAGCCCTGAAACAGCGTTCCGACATAATGCTGGCTGCCGGGCAAGCCAGCACCTCTATTGCGTACATTGCCAGTTTGTGCCAGGTGTCTAGCTTCGATACCCAATAGTTGAAGGGTGCAGATGGATTGTTAGACACAGCTACGCCATCTGACATGTAGTCCTTGACCATCTTCTCCAGGCGATCGGTGTTGGAGGTGGATCTGCACGCTTGCTGTTCAGTGGGCTGCTGCTGCATGGGTGTCAGAAAATTTTCCCACTCCAAGGACACTGCCGATACCATTCCCTTTTGGGCACTAGCTGCGGCTTGTGTTGTTTGCTGCCCTCCTGGTCGTCCTGGGTTTGCGGAAGTCAGTCTGTCGGCGAACAACTGGCTAGAGGAGGGGGAGGATGTCAATATCCTCTTTAAAGTCTCCACAAGGGCCTGCTGGTAATTTTCCATTTTGACCTGTCGGACTCTTTCTTCAAGCAGTTTTGGAACATTGTGTTTGTACCGTGGATCCAGAAGGGTATAAACCCAGTAATTGGTGTTGTCCAGAATGCGCACAATGCGTGGGTCGCGTTCAATGCAGTCCTAGGCCGAAGAGGTCATAGCCTAGGGTCACAAAAACCTGTTTATTTGGGTTATTTCAATGGTAGTGATGGTGACGTACATAAATCTCAGCTATGGCCGTTAGCAACGTCTGAATTTCACGAAATGTCTCATGCAGGTAGAAGACATATTGTTAGACTTGGATTCCAAAGATGGGGTCCCTACATCTCTGCAAACCAGAGTTACAGGGGTCCAAAATTGGTAAAATCCCCCATAGACTTTCATTGCCTCCCTATTTCACTTTCCAAAATCTCACATCTTTTCAAAGGGCAATGGCTCAGCAGTACCAAATTTTCTAGCATTGTAGGGACCCTTAGGGGGAACATGACTGGTGAGTTTCGGGCCCCTAGGCCAAAGAGGTCATAGCCTAGGGTCACAAAAACCTGTTTATTTGGGTTATTTCAATGGTAGTGATGGTGACGTACATAAATCTCAGCTATGGCCGTTAGCAACGTCTGAATTTCACGAAATGTCTCATGCAGGTAGAAGACATATTGTTAGACTTGGATTCCAAAGATGGGGTCCCTACAGCTCTGCAAACCAGAGTTACAGGGGTCCAAAATTGGTAAAATCCCCCATAGACTTTCATTGCCTCCCTATTTCACTTTCCAAAATCTCACATCTTTTCAAAGGGCAATGGCTCAGCAGTACCAAATTTTCTAGCATTGTAGGGACCCTTAGGGGGAACATGACTGGTGAGTTTCGGGCCCCTAGGCCAAAGAGGTCATAGCCTAGGGTCACAAAAACCTGTTTATTTGGGCTATTTCAATGGTAGTGATGGTGACGTACATAAATCTCAGCCATGGCCGTTAGCAACGTCTGAATTTCACGAAATGTCTCATGCAGGTAGAAGACATATTGTTAGACTTGGATTCCAAAGATGGGGTCCCTACATCTCTGCAAACCAGAGTTACAGGGGTCCAAAATTGGTAAAATCCCCCATAGGCTTTCATTGGGCCTCCTATTTACAGTTCCAAAATCTCACATCTTTTCAAAGGGCAATGGCTCAGCAGTACCAAATTTTCTAGCATTGTAGGGACCCTTAGGGGGAACATGACTGGTGAGTTTCGGGCCCCTAGGCCAAAGAGGTCATAGCCTAGGGTCACAAAAACCTGTTTATTTGGGCTATTTCAATGGTAGTGATGGTGACGTACATAAATCTCAGCTATGGCCGTTAGCAACGTCTGAATTTCACGAAATGTCTCATGCAGGTAGAAGACATATTGTTAGACTTGGATTCCAAAGATGGGGTCCCTACATCTCTGCAAACCAGAGTTACAGGGGTCCAAAATTGGTAAAATCCCCCATAAACTTTCATTGCCTCCCTATTTCACTTTACAAAATCTCACATCTTTTCTAAGGGCAATGGCTCAGCAGTACCAAATTTTCTAGCATTGTAGGGACCCTTAGGGGGATCATGACTGGTGAGTTTTGCCACTGCTGAGCCATTGCCCTTTGAAATGGTGTGAGATTTTGGAACGGTAAATAGTAGGCCCAATGAAAGCCTATGGGGGATTTTACCAATTTTGGACCCCTGTAACTCTGGTTTGCAGAGATGTAGGGACCCCATCTTTGGAATCCAAGTCTAACAATATGTCTTCTACCTGCATGAGACATTTGAAATTCAGACGTTGCTAACGGCCATAGCTGAGATTTATGTACGTCACCATCACTACCATTGAAATAGCCCAAATAAACAGGTTTTTGTGACCCTAGGCTATGACCTCTTCGGCCTAGGACTGCATTGAACGCAACCCACGCATTGTGCGCATTCTGGACAACACCAATTACTGGGTTTATACCCTTCTGGATCCACGGTACAAACACAATGTTCCAAAACTGCTTGAAGAAAGAGTCCGACAGGTCAAAATGGAAGAATACCAGCAGGCCCTTGTGGAGACTTTAAAGAGGAGATTGACATCCTCCCCCTCCTCTAGCCAGTTGTACGCCGACAGACTGACTTCCGCAAACCCAGGACGACCAGGAGGGCAGCAAACAACACAAGCCGCAGCTAGTGCCCAAAAGGGAATGGTATCGGCAGTGTCCTTGGAGTGGGAAAATTTTCTGACACCCATGCAGCAGCACACAGAACAGCAAGCGTGCAGATCCACCTCCAACACCGATCGCCTGGAGAAGATGGTCAAGGACTACATGTCAGATGGCATAGCTGTGTTGAACAATCCATCTGCACCCTTAAACTATTGGGTATCGAAGCTAGACACCTGGCACAAACTGGCAATGTACGCAATAGAGGTGCTGGCTTGCCCGGCAGCCAGCGTTATGTCGGAACGCTGTTTTAGTGCTGCCGGAGGCATCGTCACAGATCGGCGTATCCGCCTCTCCACAGAAAATGCAGACCGTCTGACTCAAATTAAAATGAATCAATCCTGGATTGGAAACGACTACGCAACACTCCCGGACCCCAACCAAGTAACATGAACAATGAACATCTGTGATAGGTTAGCGTTTCCGGTCCCTGTTTATTGAACCTCTCATCTGTATTAAATTTATGACTGCATGGCGACAAAATGCAAATTGCTATCCGCACGCTTCTTGTCCTCATGCAAGGCCTGGGTTGTTGTGTCTCAAAGCGTGGCCTTCTCCTCCTGCGCCACCCTCCTCCTGTTCCATCACGTGTGCTCCTGCTGGGTTAGCGTTATCGGTCCCTTTTCCTGAAACCTCTTATATGTATTACATTTATGACTGCATGCCGACAAAAAGCATGTTACCTGTGCAAAGAAAACGGACATTTCCCGCATTTAAAAGACAGTTTTCCCTTTGAAACTTTAAAATCGATTTTCTCAAAAACTATAAGCTCTTTTTGCTAATTTTTTTTCCTCTTGTACCCACTCCCAAGGTGCACATACCCTGCAAATTTGGGGTATGTAGCATGTAAGGAAGCTTTACAAAGCATGAAAGTTCGGGTCCCCATTGACTTCCATTATGTTCGGAGTTCGGGTCGAACACCCGAACATCGCGGCGGTGTTCGGCGAACGTTCGCGAACCCGAACATCTAGGTGTTCGCCCAACACTAATAGGCAGTAGCAGTGTTAGGAAGACTTGCCTAAGGTCTCCTACTGAATAGGTGCTGGCTTACTGAACAGACAGAGCTGAGATTTGAACTCTGGTCTCCTTTGTCAGAGGCAGCGCCCTTATCCATTGCACCATGCAGCCACTGCTTACAGATATTTAGCCAGACATGGCCTTCTCTTTTGTGTTATTTGTCTTGTCTACTTTTTCTCTTGTATTGAGCATAAATAGTAACTTTTAGGCCAGCAATTTCAGGCCAGCTTCAGTTGGTATAGTGGTTAGTGTGCTTGTCCACCATACAGTGAGACCCAGGTTCAAATCCCAGCCAATGTGAGTTGGCTTTTATGCTACAAATCCTTAAAGGGAACCTAAACGGAGAAGGATATGGACTTTTCCTTTTAAAATAATACCAGTTGCCTGAATCGCCTGCTGATCCTGTGTCTCTAATACTTTTAGCCACAGCCCCTGAACAAGCATGTAAATCAGGTGCTCTGACTGAAGTCAGACTGGATTAGCTGCATGCTTGTTTCAGGGTGTGATTCAGCCACTATTGCAGTCACAAAGATCCGCTGGACTGCCAGGCAACTGGTATTGTTTACAGGAAACATCCATATCATTCTCAGTTAAGGTTCCCTTTAAAGGAGAACTGTAGTGAAAGGTATATGGAGGCTACCATATTGATTTCCTTTTAAGCAATACCAGTTACCTGGCTATCCTGCAGATCCTCTGCCTCCAATACTTTTAGCCCTAGACCCTGAACATGCATGCAGCAGATCTGGTGTTTGACATTTTTGTAAGATCTGACAAGATTAGCTGCATGCTTGTTTCTGGTGTGATTCACACTACAGTGGCTGGATAGTGTACTGGTTAAGGGCTCTGCCTTTGACATGGGAGACCAGGGTTTGAATCCTGGCTAGGCCAAGTACCTATTCAGTAAGGAGTTCAAGGCAAGACTCCCTAACACTGCAGGGTGGCCTCTTGAGCGCGTCCCTGTGGTTTGCAGCTCTTGAGTGCTTTGAGTCCGACAGGAGAAAAGCACTATACAAATGTTTGGATTATTATTATTACTGCAGCCAAATAGATCAGCAGGGCTGCCAGGCAACTGGTATAGCTTAAAAGGAAATCAATATGGCAGCCTCCATATACCTCTCACTACAGTTCTCCTTTAAGCAACCTAATGGTTCTATTGCATTGAGCATAAATGTTAAATTTTAGGCTAGCTTAACTTACTTCTGTAGTGGTACAGTGCTTAGGGTGACGTGCCCACCACGCAGTGAGATCTGGGTTCGATTCCCAGCTATGGTATGATGTATACTCATGTATGTATCCCCAGCTATGGTATGATGTATACTCATGTATGTATTCCCAGCTATGGTATGATGTATACTGGTTTTTAAAATAGTATAATTCCCTGGCAGAAGAGACCCTCCTCCCTCTGGTAGGAGGGAGGAGGGAATAGGTAGAAGGGTAGAAGGGTAGAAGGGGAGGAGGGAGGAGGGAGGAGGGAGGAGGCCAATTAAAATCTCCCTAGCAGAGAGTGTAGCAGCTGTCCCATAACTAATTAGTGTAGGCAGACAACTGAGTCAAATGGTATAAAAGACCTAGCTTGAAGGGAGGGTGGGCGAGTTCTCTAGCACTGAAAGTAGTGTGTTTGACAATAACATGTCTGCTGACAGTGAAATGGAGGGTAAAAATTTTGCTCAATACAGCATTATGGGGCGAATCGAACTTCCGCAAAAGTTCGCCTGATGCAGGCGAATGCGAACCTCCAAAGTTCGCCTGGAACCGTTCGGCCCATCTCTAGTGACAATGGCAGCAATCTCATTTCGGCTTTGAGTTTCGGAAAGTTTACCCATGTACCCTGCATGGCACATGTGCTGAATCTAGTAATTCAAAGATTTGTATCTAAGTACCCAGGTTTAGAGGACTTCCTGAAGCAGTCCAGGAAGGTGTGTGGGCAGTTCAGGCGGTCGCACACGGTCATGGCGCGCTTGGCCGATTTTCAGCAGAGAAACAATTTGCCGGTAAGGTGCTTGATTTGCGATAACCCGACTCGCTGGAATGCGACACTCCTGATGTTCGTCTGCCTGCTAAAACAGGAGAAAGCCATCAACGACTATTTGAACAGCTACGGTCAAAGGTCAGGCTCTGGGGAGCTGGGCATTTTCTTGCCAAAGTACTGGACACTCATGCGTAATGCCTGCAGGCCCACGTTTGAGGATGTGACCAACGTGGTGAGTCACAGTGAAGGCGCCATCAGTGACTTGATCCCCTATGCTTTATTCCTGGAACGTGCCGTGCGTAGAGTGGTGGATCAAGCTGTGGACGAGTGTGACTAGCAAGAGGCGGAAGAGTGGGAACAATTATCAGCAGAAACAGAGGTTTCCTTAACACCTGCGGCAGCACAGAGGAGGGGGGGGGAGGAGGAAAAGTCACCTGGGGAAGAGTAGTCAGATGAGGAAGGTTGTTTTTTTTGTTTGTTTTTTTTCTTTTTGAGGAGGAGGAGGCGGAAGAACAACCACAGCAGGCGTCGCAGGGGGCTTGTGCTGCTCACCTTTCCCGTGGTATGGTTTGTAGGTGTGGGGAGGAGGAGAACTTGTCTGACATCACTGAGGAAGAGCAAGAGGAGATGGATAGTACGTCAGCATTTGACTTTGTGCACATGAGGTCTTTCATGCTGTCCAGCCTGTTGAGGGACCCCCATATAAAAAAAAACCTCAAGGGGAATGACCTGTACTGGGTGGCAATGCTAGTAGACCCTCGGTATAAGCACAAAGTGGCAGAGATGTTACCAAATCACCAGAAGGCAGAAAGGATCCAGCATTTGCACTGTAAGCTGTCAAGTATGCTTTACAGTGCATTTAAGGGTGATGTCACAGCACAACGGAATAAAAGTACCACTGCCAGTAATCTTCATCCTCCTCCCATGCCCACGCAGGCAAGGGCAGGATGCTCTAGCAATCTCATGGTGATGTCGGACATGCGGACATTCTTTTGTCCAAAGCCTCGCCTTAGCCCTTCCAGATCCACCCTCCACTAACGCCGGTTGGGACTTTAGCCGTGCTGGGCATTGATGCAATACAGCAGATGTACTGGTTACCTAAGCAACAGCTAATTCCCTCACACACTGCACTGTTTGAGAAACCTTCCTAACTCCTATTCCTAACAGTTCATGAAGGAAACTGCACTATTTAGCGATGTCAGAGACCGTTTCTGCACAGATTACTAAAAGCCTACCAATATTTTGTCTCACACTCTTAATGAATTACCCCCCCCCCCCCCCCCCTCCCCAATATTTCTGCTTTGTTTTATAGTTTAAAGGGAACCTTAAAGTGGACCCAAAAACAAAAACAAAACGCAGGCTGCCACTGATGTCACAGAGGAAACCCACCCATGATCTAAAACCTTCTACTAAGCTCAGTAGTAATGGCTGCCACCTGTATAACCCTAGTTATGAAAAGAGAAGGGTGAAAAGCATGCACTGAAATGCTCATAGACTTGAAGGAGTGTTTATTTTATTTTTGTATGTGTCAGAGTGGTGCAACGAAATATTTTGAATAAAAAAAAGTTTGGTTTGGGTCCGCTTTAACTGAGAGGGCTATGGAGGTTTCCTTTTAAAAAATACCAGTTGCCTGGCAGTCCTGCTGATCTCTTTGGCTACAGTAGTGGCTGAATCACAGACCTGAAACAAGCATGCAGCTAATCCAGTTTGACTTCAGTCAGAGCACCTGATCTGCATGCTTGTTCAGGGGCTGTGGCTGAAAGTATTAGAGACACAGGATCAGCAGGAAAGTCAGGTAACTGGTATTATTTTAAAAGGAACAATTCATATCCTTCTCAGTTTAGCTTACTTTTTAACTACTTCCATACCAGCAGTCTCCCTTAAACAAGAGGTATGCAAATTGGCGTAAAACGGTGGTTACCGACAATTTGCCGCACTTATCCGCCGCTCTCCCATCGCCGCAGGTCCCCTCTCTCTGCCGTCTCTGTGAAGGCAGAGCTCAATGAAAGCCAATGGGATTGGCTTAAAATGATGACCGGGTCAGGAGCCAATGAAATCGACTCCTGACCAGTGTACAGAGCTCTGCCGTCATAGAGACAGCAGGGCGAGTGGGATGCAGCGGGGGCAGAGCGGCTCGATTGGATGGAGCAGTGGGACCACGCGTCAACGATTGTTTAATCTATTTCCTGTCAGAGCGAAGCAGCCACAAGCAGGACATAGATATCAACCGTGCTGGTCCAAAAGTGGTGAAAATACATAGTGTGGTTTGTAAACTGTAAATGTATCAGAAAATGATGCAATGTTATTGTTAAATGGGGTTTAACCACTTTACCCCCGCGCGTACGGATTTCTCCGCCCCTTTTTCCATCCTTTCACCCCCAGGGACGGAGAAATCCGTACTTTGCGCACTCCCGCCGCTGTCTGCTCTCCCGCTTGTAAACACACCGCCCGCCGCTAGTAAACACGCCGCCGCCCGCTCGCCCAGAGATCAACGAACGGGAAAATCCATTACCGTTCGTTGATCTAAGCCCCGCAATGATCTGCTGCCGCTCGGCTGAGCAGCGCGATCATTGTGAAAAAATAACAAAGTCCCAGCCTCTTTCTACTTCCTGCAAGCATCCGGAAGGACGCTTGCAGGTCGCATGAAACAAATTGGTAATCTTGTGGCCAAATAGTAAAACTACACCCTAACCATTTTTTACACACAAATAAACTTGTTTTACACAAAAAATTAACTCCTTACCTCCCACACTCCCCAATTTTTTTTTTTTTTTGTAATTAAAAAATAAAAAATAAAAAATTTGCAATTTAAAACAAATACAAAAATAGTTACCTTAGGAACTGAACTTTTTAAATATTTATGTCAAGAGGGTATAACACTGTTACTTTATAAACTGTGGGCTTCTAATTAGGGATGGACGCAAAACTGAAAAAAATGCACCTTTATTTCCAACTAAAATATTGGCGGCAAACATTGTGATAGGGACATAATTTAAAAGGTTTTATAACCGGGATAAATAGGCATATACATTTAATGGGTTTTAATTACAGTAGCATGCATTATTTAAAAACTATAAAGGCCGAAAACTGAAAAATAATAAATTTTTTCCCACATTTTTTCCTATTTTCCCATTAAAACACATTTAGAATAAAATTATTCTTGGCATAATGTCCCACCTAAAGAAAGCCTAATTGGTGGCGAAAAAAAACAAGATATAGTTCATTTCATTGCGATAAGTAATGATAAAATTATAGACGAATGAATAGAAGGAGAGCTGAAAGGTGAAAATTGCTCTGGTGGTCAGGGGGTAAAACCCCTCAGTTGGGAAGTGGTTAAATGTTTGTTTAAAAACAAAGTCCTCAGGAGACAGTAAAATGTGGATTTTAATTGGACGTTATTGATCTTCATAGATGTTCAATAATCAATAAGGTACAGTTCTTTGGTACATCAAAAATCAGTTACAAAGGATATAAAAACAGAATGATTAAATTGCTGTGTAATCTGTATATCGAATCTATTGTCTGTAGTAATCTTCTTTGAGCGTATGTATGTGTGTATATGTGTCTGTATGCAAAGGGAATAAATGTGTGTGTGTGTGAGTCCAGACCTTCCTGCTGGTTCTTATATATGTTAGTTCTCAGTATACCTACTGTTCTGCCTTCTGATTAATGCTATGATATAACTTTTGAGTCTTCAACTACATATGGTACGAAGCCTCTTTTCCTAACTCAGAATAACCTAAGGTTGAATTACGTCACACAACAACCAGCTGTTGATTACGTAACCAGGATACAATTTCTGCACCCAGTAGCCTCCCTTGACAGAGATCTATTTTCTACACTTTTAACCTCCTGAGCGATAATCCCGAGCTGAGCTCGAGGTATGTCGCGCAGGAGGATTTCTCAGGCCCTGGTGGGCCGATTTGCATAATTTTTTTTTTGTTGCACTTTGCTAGCTGCGTGTAACTTCCGCTCGCCGCCGATCCGCCGCTCGCCGCCGTGCCACGCAGCCCCCCCCCCTCCCCGACCCCTTGCGCAGCCTGGCCAATCAGTGCCAGGCAGCGCTGAGGGGTGAATCCGGACTCCCTTTGACGTCATGACGTCGGTGACGTCATCCTGCCCGGTCGCCATGGCGACTGGGGAAGCCCAGCAGGAAATCCCGTTCTGAACGGGATTCCCTGCTTACTCTGATCGCCGAAGGCGATCGGAGTGGGTGGGGGGATGCCGCTGGGCAGCGGCTATCATGTAGCGAGCCCTGGGGCTCGCTACATGATTTAAAGAATAAAGAATTTTAAAAAAAGTGCTGCGCCCCCTCTTGGGCGATCTAATTGTATCGCCCAGAGGGTTAATGATGAATGGTCTTGATATCTGTGACCTTAACCACTTCACCACTGAGGGGTCTTACCCCTTGAACATCAGAGCAATTTTCACCTTTCAGCGCTCCATCCATTCATTCGTCTATAACTTTATTATTACTTATTGCAATGAAATGAACTATATCTTGTTTTATTCGCCACCAATTAGGCTTTCTTTTGGTGGGACATTATGCCAAGAATTATTTTATTCTAAATGTGTTTTAATCGGAAAATAGGAAAAAATGGGGGAAAAAAAATATTATTTTTCAGTTTTCGGCCATTATAGTTTTTAAATAATGCATGCTACTGTAATTAAAACCCATGAAATGTATTTGCCCATTTGTCCCGGTTATAAAACTGTTAAAATTATGTCCCTATCACAATGTTTGGCGCCACTATTTTATTTGGAAATAAAGGTGCATTTTTTCAGTTTTGCGTCCATCCCTAATTACAAGCCCGTAGTTTATAAAGGAACAGTGTTATACCCTCTTGACATAAATATTTTAAAAGTTCAGTCCCTAAGGTAACTATTTGTTTTTTTATTGTATTTTTTTTTTTTTTTTGAAATTACAAAAAATAAAATAAAATTGGGGAGTGTGGGAGGTAATGAGTTAATTTATTGTGTAATACAATATATTTGTATGTGTAAAATGCTTTAGGGTGTAGATTACTATATGGCCACAAGATGGCCACAGTGAGTCTGTTTACATGCGACCTGTAAGCGTCCGGAAGGACGCTTACAGGAAGCAGTAGGAGGCTGGGAGAATCACAAGGATCGCGCTGTTTCTAATAGAAGCAGCGGATCATTGCGGGGGCTTAGATCAACGAACGGGAATGGATTTTCCCGTTCATTGATCTCCGGGCGAGCGGGGCGGCGGTGTGCACGTGCGGCGGGTGCGCACGCATGAGCGGTGGGAGCACGGACAGCGTCAGTAGCGCAGAAGGTACGGATTTCTCCGTCCCTGGGGGTTAAAGGATGGAAAAAGGGATGGAGAAATTTGTACCGCCGGGGGTAAAGTGGTTAAATTCCACAAGGAAAGGAACACATGCTCAACGGACTTCTGAATATTCATTTTAAATCCTAGCATTATATACTGTATATCCATTAACCAATATTGTATAAGTATCACTATAGTAAACAATAGCTTTGATATCTCAATCTCATGACATTGTACAGATATAATTTCTCATCCGGCAGGGCCCTTAGACAAATGTAGAAATCAAAATCCGTCAATGATATATCATTTGATTAAAATCTCAAAACATTCCACATATAACATCCCCCTGATTATAGAAGTTAAATCATTTAGTAAAATTACTTTTACTTCTAGAAATACTTTTTTGTATAATTTTATCATTATCAAAAATGTAATTAAAAATGTAACAATTTTACCATATCTTACTGATAATTATTTTTAAACTTTGCCACCTCTTGTTTTTAGATAAGCTAATAACAATCCTCTAATTCTAATAATTTACATTTTTTTTTCGCCTATCTTATTCGGAAAATGTATTAATTTATGTATAACAGTTATAAAAAAAATGATATAAATAAAAATAAAAATGACTTTTCTTTGCTACTAATGGTCTAATCATTATCTGTACTACACATACAATTCATTGGGCCATATGCAATTCACTTCTTCACCTGAGTTTTCCCCTAGGTGATATTTTTTAAACGTATCAATAAAATGCCCTTTAAGCCACCAGAAAGCAAGAAAATGCTCAAAATAATATTGATAGTACAATTTCACCTACTTTTTGGTACTTTTTTAGTTGAAAAAGTGCTGAAAAGTTATTATAAATTGAAGATCAAATATTATCTCCTGGGAGAAAAGTCAGGTGAAAAAGGAAATTGCATATGGCCCATTATATCATAAGTTTTTGGATTTTTTTCACTTCAGGCTTGCTTTAAAACAGTAAAGTAAGTAGATTGTCCTTAGAGTCTAGACCTTTTAACCACACAAAAGAGGTACAACACATGGAATTTGAAGTTTAATTCTTTCATCCAACCAGAAAATTCAGAGGGGTTGAGACAAAAATATAATTTGACAAAGCATGTTAGAATAGTAGCTGGAGGGTCTAAATTGGGCTACTACAATGCTATGGAAAGAATACTGGATAAGCCACTTTATTGCTTAAGAACGAAGCTGTACATGAAGTGTTCTCCAGGAACTCGGTACAAAGTTTTGTTCATTGTAAGCCGAAGAAAAATATTGAAGTATTACGATTTATTTTTTGACAGAAAATCCATATTTTTTAAATTAAACAAAGTTATTCTGTTCCTTACATGCTTCTCCTGGGAGGCCACAAAATTAAAAATTACATGGAAAACAAAGTTTTAACATTAAGGCTACTTTCACAATAGGACTTTGCATTTGATGCAACGTTAAGGTCGCACAAGTTCACAATGCGCCCTAACGCAATGCATATTCACTTTCACAGTGCGACGTTGAAGTTGCACATTATAAAATGTATTTACTATGGAACGAAAACGGCGCATGCAGAACATTTAAAAAAAATAAAAAATTAATTGCTAAATGCACAGCATGCAGCACTTTCTAATAACGCTACACCTTACACACTAACGCAACGTGTGCACTGTGAATGTCGCACAGACTTTGCATTGCTGTGCGCTACTCTGCGTTAAAATATTTTATAACGTGCGACTTTAACGTCGCACTGTGAAAGAGGCCTAAGTCTAACAAAAAAGTTGATTTAAAGGACATCCGATGTTGCGAGACATAAGATAGACATGTGTATGTACAGTGCCAAGCACATGAATAACTATGCTGTGTTCCTTTTTTTCTTTCTCTGCCTGAAAGTTAAAAATCAGGTATGCAAGTGACTGTTTCTGTCGGGGGCGGGTCGGACTATAGCGTAACCCTCACTGATAAGGAATTGCAGCCATAAAACACTTCCCTGGCAGTAAATCGCTTCTGAGAGTAGGAGCGAGATAAAAAGGATCTATAGTTAATAGAATTTAGCTCTGACATACTTCAAAGAATGTTTGATTACAAAGAGGCCATGAAACAGTAAAAACTCAAAAAGTAGATTTAAATATATAACTGTGGGATAACAAAAAGTCATTTTTAGGAGGAGGACAGATACAATTGTTTATCTCATTATTTTAAGACTGTGGATTCTTAGTCGATTGAACACGTACTCTATTTCCATTGCTTCAGATGATCTAGCGTTTTCACAGTTATCCCCTGTTACGTTGGTTTCTCTTTTGACCCTGGCACCAGCATGTAAGTGAGGGTTCCTTTAGGGTGGAGTCTAAATGGTTACTGGTCTTCACCAGAGTGTTCCATCCCACAGGGGTAGATGGATGAGCCTCAACCGCTAGTGGATAATAGACTACTTTGCTTAAAGAATCCATAAGGTTGCAGCCCGAGAGATAGCCCGACTAGTGACAAAGATAACAGGGAGCACCATAAGGTGGAGCATAGATGACAGGAGTATAGGCCAATGTTTGGGGGAAGCCTAGTCAGGGAGGGACAAGTCAATATTTCAGGACAGGCAGCAAATACATGTGAGAGGTAGATAGGCAGAAGATCAGAGCAGGCAGCAAACAATAGAAGCTTATATTGAAGGCAAGGTCGAGGCAGGCAGTGATCAAGACAGAGGTCAAACTAGCCCAGGTAACACAAGGTCAAGGAACAAGTAGGCTGGAAAGTAAATAAGGGCAGGAAAACTCTGGCAGCAGGACACTGTTGTAGCCAGAGCCGATTCTAGATTTTTTGCAAACTTGTGAAGATGCTGCCCCCTCCCCCCCCCCCCCAATAGGTAGTCTAATTTCCCCAAGTATAGGTGGCCTGGATGGGGTAGCAGCCAGGAAGGGGGAGCATCCGGCACAGCGGTGGGGAAAGGGGGGTCAGACCCCCCTTTACCTGGGGTTCCAGTCCGCGCTCCCCCTCCAGCTATTTGCGCATCATTCAACTTCTGTCACACACACACACACACACATTTCCGCCGCCGGAGGAATCTGCCTCACCCCGCCTTATGGGTGGCCTGAGGCCGGTTGTAGCCCCTGCAGTTCCTGAATAGGTTTCATATAGTTAATTGAGCATCATGATGCCTTGATCATGCACCTTCACATTTGCTTGAACAGAATGCCTGAGCACACAAAATCCAGCACATTTACATAGTGACTGTTACATTTTGAATATGCTGGGTAACAAATGAAAAACTGTGTCCTGCAAATCAGCTGCGTGAGACAGAATGTGCAATACCAGGACACTGTAAAGTGCATAACCTGTAATGCTTCTGTTGTCAGCCATCTCTTTGGCGCTTTTAGTCTGCCAGGAGAAAAGTGCAATATAAATGTTCTCGGTCTTTGATAATCTTTGACTGTTCACTAATGCAATTGCAACTGGCAATGGGATTTCCTTCCCATCCTCCCTGCTCTCCACTCTATAGAAACTGCAAGGAATGCAGCTAACCTCGTCAGATCTGACAAAAATGTCAGAAACACCTGATCTGCTATATGCTTGTTCAGGGTCTATGGCTGAACGTATTAGAGGCAGAGGATCAGCAGGATAGCCAAGCCACTGGTATTGCTTAAAAGTAAATAAATATGGCAGCCTCCATATCCCACTCACTTCAGTTGTCCGTAAAATAGGCCAAGTATGAGTTACTTTATTTAGGAAAATAAAAAGCACGATAAACGTAGTGCATTTCCCGAGAGAGCACCTTGCTTCTTCAGAAGTACAATGCTTATGGTTACAATATTAACAATATTGTATTTTTTTCATAAATTCATTCAACTGTGCAGAAGCAACCAATCCTACATCTGAGCATGGTCATGCTTCCACTCCAATAATTAAGCAACCGCGCGTAGCAAACATCATGGCTACCCCATCCTGGAAAAGGTGAATGTTTTACAAGACAGATGGGAGAAAATTGACAGAAATTAAGAGGACTATATTCATCTGTAGCTGCAGTGCTGGTTACAAAATGTTGATCTTTCAGCAGCACAGAGGAGGTGGGCCAGGTCACCCCTTTGCTTAAAGGGAACCAGAGACGAATGCTAGTTGAAAAATGAAAAAAGATATTCTACGTACCTGGGGCTTCCTCCAGCCCGATAAGCCTGGATCGCTCCCACGCCGCCATCCTCAGCTGCCTCTATCACCGGTACCATGTCCTGTCACTTCCGCTGGACGGGACCAGTTGTAAAGATGCACAGGGGCTCCCTCCGGCTCTGTACGCATGCGCCTGCACAGTACGGAGGGAGCGCACTGCGCTTGCGTCGACTGGCCAAAATTACGGGACCCGGTACCGGCGGACAAAGGCAGCGGAGGACGGCGGCGTGGGAGCGATCCAGGCTTATGGGGCAGGAGGAAGCCCCAGGTATGTATACATTTAGTATCATCTCGTCTCTGGGTCTCTTTAGAGGGAAAGCTTGGTTGTTGCCCTTCCCCAGCTCCTCCTTTTCTTACATATATGATAGATGTGATACAGACTGCTGTTTGTTCAAGCTAAGCAGTAGGGATGATCACAGATATGCAAAGTTTCAAGTTGATGCAAATTTATGCAAGTTCTTATGCAAATGTATGCAGCTTGAAAATGGACCAATCAGTTTAAACCTGGGTTGAAATTGATTGGCCCATTTTCAAACTGCATACATTTGCATACAAATTTGCATAATTTCTGAACAATTTGCATCTCATTGATCATCCCTACTAAGCAGTATCTGGCATTGGCACAGGAAGACAGTTTTTGCAAACTCAGCCAGATAGATAATAAACAATAAAGAAAAAACATTATGTGCAATGCTTTCTATACTGCATACACTATTTTCGCATAATAGATTCCTTATGGCTGTGAGAACACTGACTTGCATGAATGATACATAGGTAAATAACACTGTAAAAATTAAAATGTAGAGTTGAAACCATTACAAACAGCCAACATGGCCGCAAGGAAGTAGGATTCAGCATGTCTCAAACGTCTCAGACAGTCAAAGACAGAGCTGGAAAAGTCATTTTAATAACATTACAAAATTGTTTTCTTTTGAAAGATGAGAATCTTTACTGTTTAAAGTGCCCCTCGGCAAACCGTACGGGTTTCATTTTGTTGAGTGCTCCTGGTAGTTTGAGTGCAATAGAATCTGATTTAGAGAAATCTGAAGCTTCGAGCTGTATGCCGACACCCGTTTCTCACTAGACTACTTCCACAGTTGTGTGTAACCTGCCTGAAAGCTGTGCATGTTCAATCAGGGCAAAAAATCATTTTATAGTTTGTAAATATTGGTACATATTACTTTTCTAAAGACAAATGTTGTGCTCCTCCCAGCTATACCCTTCTACCTTCTTTCTCACCGAACTGTAAACCCCTGTTTCCTCTAACAGCTCCTCCACTACTCTCTTTCAGGGGTCTTTCTTTAACTACAGCCTCGTTTCCCAGTTGCTTAATATACTGGTGGGGAATTTGTGGCTATAACAGCCACGCCTCTCTCCAATTAGTGGTTAATAGATGGAGTGTGTGGTTCTTGGGCTTCCCCTCGTCCCAGATGTCAGTGCGGCCCATCTTCAGAAGCCAGTGGCATGCTGGGATGCAGATGGAAGACTCAACATGATGTCATTGCATAGAGGAGTATGGGGGTTGGGGTAACGATCTCTTTTTTGTGTTTAAGGCCAGATTGTAAAAATATATTCTAGTGCTTGCATTAAATGTGCATAGTACAATGTTGCACACACGTTTTCAATCCATCAGCAATACTTGTACTTTTAGGTATTTCAATAGTTCAGCTTCTGGGAATAATGTTCATCAGGAAACAAGGAGGCATGTAGGATGGGCCACTGCTACATTGAATGGTCCTGAATTACGTTTATTGGTTTATTATGAATCCCAGTGGTCAGGATTTATCCCTGATTCAAAATACTATGGGATATTTTTAATCCAGGTTGTAAATGGTAAAAAATAAATGAATAAAATGGTGCAGGAAGATTGCCTTTATATTTAACATATTTATCTTTTTTTTCAGCAGCTTCCTTTTAGAAGATTTTTCTAGTTGTTTTTTGATTTTACTTTTGTCCTGGCCATGACCTTTAGGTGGATTCCACCCAGTGTACATACCGTGGTGCCACCACATCACTTGGCTACCGAGTGGCATCACTAATAGTGAAACAGCAATTTAACTTAATGATATTTTACGATGTATTCCCTGACACCCATTTTCACCCAAAATTCCCCACCTAATGTCTAACCCTAGCCCCCCAATAGGTGTCTAGCCCTGCCCCCCACCCCCCAACCACTACCTATTGCCTAATCATACTTCTCCACAAGTGCCCCAAAAATAAGGACCTAGCCCCCCTCCTCTAAGTGCCTAACCTTAAACCTTCCCTCACCTAATGCCCAAACTTACCACCTCCCCCCTATGGTAAGTGCCTTAAACTAACCTTGAAACCCAGCGCTCAAACAAACGACAGTTGTAACCATTTGGCTACTAGTTGCAAACGATTGCTTGGGTGCCCAATTACTAACAGTTGGCTATTAGATTAACTATTGCGACATCCAATTCACATGATCCACCCACCCAGATGATCACTGCCAACCAGAGTACAAACCTATATCTTCTGTAAATCTTTGGTAAAGCTTCAGCAATGAGTCCATGTAGAAGCTTCCTGATGGGATCCTGATTTCTTTTGGGGGAGGGCTGTTTCAGCATTTATAAAGTGGGTGTGGCTTTGTCAGTTTGTGGGAAGGGCCAACCTGTTACTAGGGATTATCAAAGATATGCAAATACTTCCAAGTTGATGCAAATGTATGTACATTTCTATGCAAACCTATGCAGCTGCAAAATGGACCAATCAATTTAAACCTGGGTTTAAATTGATTGGTCCATTTTCAAACTGCATATATTTGCATGTAAAAATGCATCTCTTTGATCATCCCTACCTGCTACACAACATCTCTCCTCTTTACAATGGAGGAAATTATGACCTATGGACAGTTAAAACCGAAGAAAGTGGTTGTTGGTGCAGAAACAGGTTGGTCCACCAAAAGGGTGCAGCCCTCTTCCCTGAAGATGGATAGGTATGGGGGTGGATTGGAGGCCAATCTCTATGAGAAGGGCTAGAAAGTAATTGTTAAACATTGTCTGTAAATTGTTGCATATAACTTAAATTTGTATAGAATTTGTGTTTTTAGAGTATGTGGCACTGCCAGGGGTGTGGTTATTGGGGGTTCGTGAAGGGTTCTCTGAATGTAGTGTGGGAATTTGTAGGTAGAGGGACATTAGGGCACCTGACAGGACTAAAGATTTTGCCACCTGGGATAAGTTTCAGAAAGTAAATCAGGAAGAGGAAACTTTACAATGGGCAAACACTGACTTTTATGTACACTGTACAGTTGTGTTCAAAATTATTCAACCCCCAATGCTGTAAAGGGTTTTAGGGAATTTAGTGTACATTTGTAATTGTGTTCAGAATGAAATCTTACAAGGACTTATTAAAGAACCAAATGCAACTAAAATGACACCAATTGTTTTTGTAATACAGTATTAAATGTTTTTTGGGGTTTTTTTTGTGATTCTTCATTGACACAATTATTCAACCCCTTAAAGACTACCACTCTTAAGAACAGAGGTTCATTCTAGTGTTTTCAATCAGGTATTGAAAACACCTGTGGATGTTAATGCGCAGCAATCAAGCATAATAAGCACCAATTAGGCAGATTTAAAATGACTGTGATACTCCGCTCCTTCTAGACATTTACTGGTGTGTTTACAAGCATGGTGAAGTCAAGAGAATGGTCCAGGAAGACAACAGAAGAGGCGATTTCTCTTCACAGGAAGGGCAATGGCTATAAGAAGATTGTAAAGATGTTAAACATACCAAGAGACACCATAGGAAGCATCATTCGCAAATTCAAGGCAAAGGGCACTGTTGAAACGCTACCTGGTCGTGGCAGAAAGTCCCCGTGTGACTGCTGAGGAACTGAAAAAAGAATTGTCAGATGCGGGTACTGAATTTTCAGCTCAGACAATAAGGCGCACACTGCAGAATGAAGGCCTCCATGCCAGAACTCCCAGGCGCACCCCCTTGCTGTCTCCAAATAATAAGAAGAGTCAACTGCAGTATGCCAAAAGTCACGTGGACAAACCACAAACGTTTGGGGATAGTGTTCTGTAGACTGATGAAACAAAATTAGAACTTTTTGGGCCCATGGATCAACGCTATGTTTGGAGGAGGAAGAATAAGGGCTATGGAGAAAAGAACACCTTGCCCACTGTGAAGCATGGTGGGGGGTTCAATCATGCTTTGGGGCTGTTTTGCTTCTGCAGGTACAGGGAAGCTTCAGTGTGTGCAAGGTACCATGAATTATCTTCAATACCAGGAGATATTGGATGAAAATGTGATGCAGTCCGTCACATACCTGAGGCTTGGGAAACGTTGGACCTTTCAACAGGACAATGCTCCCAAGCATATCTCCAAGTCCACTAGAGCATGATTGCAGATAAAGGCTGGAACATTTTGGAGTGGCCATCGCAGTCACCAGACTTAAATCCGATTGAGAACCTCTGGTGGGGCTTAAAGAAAGCAGTTGCAGCGCGCAAGCCTAAGAATGGGACTGGAGGCTTTTGCCCATGAAGAATGGGCTAAGATACCCATAGATTGCTGCAAGACACTTGTGTCAAGCTATGCTTCACGTTTAAAAGCTGTTGTAACTGGAAAAGGATGTTGTACTAAGTACTAAGAATAAATGTCACTTGGGGGTTGAATAAAACTGATAATGATGTGAGCACAGAAATGACAGTTGTGGTTATTTCATTATAAATGACTAGTAGACTCAAGCCCGTTTAAAAACTGGCACTAGGTCTTTTTCTTTTGCCGTCACCTCCTGTCACTTTTCGGCTCCGCGAAAGTTCGGTTCGCGCAAACTTTCGCGAACCACAATAGACTTCAATGGGGAGGCGTACTTTGAAAACTAGAAACACTTATGCTGGCCACAAAAGTGATGGAAAAGATGTTTCAAGGGGTCTAACACCTGCAGGGGGGCATGGCGGAGTGGGATAGATGCCAAAAGTTCCTGGGAAAAGTCTGGTTTTGACGCAAAGCAGCTTTTTAAGGGCAGAAATCACATTGAATGCTAAATTGCAGGCCTAACGTGCTTTAACCACTTCTCAACTGAGGGGTTTTACCCCCTGACCACCAGAGCAATTTTCACCTTTCAGCGCTCCTTCCATTCATTCGTCTATACTTTTATCATTACTTATCGCAATGAAATGAACTATATCTTGTTTTTTTCGCCACCAATTAGGCTTTCTTTAGGTGGGACATTATGCCAAGAATTATTTTATTCTAAATGTGTTTTAATGGGAAAATAGGAAAAAATGTGGGAAAAAATTTATTATTTTTCAGTTTTCGGCCTTTATAGTTTTTAAATAATGCATGCTACTGTAATTAAAACCCATTAAATGTATATGCCTATTTATCCCGGTTATAAAACCGTTTAAATTATGTCCCTATCACAATGTTTGCCGCCAATATTTTAGTTGGAAATAAAGGTGCATTTTTTTCAGTTTTGCGTCCATCCCCAATTACAAGCCCATAGTTTATAAAGTAACAGTGTTATACCCTCTTGACATAAATATTTAAAAAGTTCAGTCCCTAAGGTAACTATTTATGTATTTTTTTTAAATTGTAAATTTATTTATTTTTTAATTACAAAAAAAAAAATTGGGGAGTGTGGGAGGTAAGGAGTTAATTTTTTGTGTAAAACAAGTTTATTTGTGTGTAAAAAATGGTTAGGGTGTAGTTTTACTATTTGGCCACAAGATGGCAACATTACCAATTTGTTTCATGCGACCTGCAAGCGTCCTTCCGGACACTTGCAGAAAGTAGAAAGAGGCTGGGACTTTGTTATTTTTTCACAATGATCGCGCTGCTCAGCCGAGCGGCAGCAGATCATTGCGGGGCTTAGATCAACGAACGGGAATGGATTTTTCCCGTTCGTTGATCTCTGGGCGATCGGGCGGCGGCGTGTTTACTAGCGGCGGGCGGCGTGTTTACGAGCGGGAGCGCGGACAGCGGCGGGAGTGCGCAAAGTACGGATTTCTCCGTGCCTGGGGGTGAAAGGATGGAAAAAGGGGCGGAGAAATCCGTACGCGCGGGGGTAAAGTGGTTAAAACATCTTGCATGTGTATACATCAATCAGGGAGTGTAATTAGAGTACTGCTTCACACTGACACACCAAGCTCACTGTGTAACGCACCGCAAACAGCTGTTTGTGTAGTGACGGCCATGCTGGACTGGTGCGCACCATGGTGAGATTGCTCTTCCTCAGTGATATCAGGTAATGTCTGACTGCCTTTTCAACTTTCTATGGTTCTTTCTCTACCATTTTTAAAGTTTACATCTATTTTTTTTAAATTACATTTTCTGCTGGCAGTTTCAGTACCTATAACAAGAATCTGTTATGGAGGTCAAGTCTGCCATTGTGAGTGACCACGGGTAATGGCCGGGGAATTGGGGTTCGATTCCGGTCCAGAGTGGGAGCCTGAGAACCGGCTACCACCACCACACATCCAAGTAAGGACCCATTTGCTGTATAAGTAATGTATCTGCCCTGACCGTGCTTTGCAGACCAGGCATCTGTGGTCAGATGGACCCTTGACCCAGCGCTGTGTGCCAGAGATGACACCACTTGCCTTTAACGAGAATCTGTTATGGAGGGCAAGTCTGCCATTCATTCAACTGTGTGAAACTTTCGATGGTACTTTCTCAGTAGCATGGTGACCACGGGTAATGGCCGGGGAATCCTGGTTCGATTCCGGTCCAGAGTGGTAGCCTAGGAAACTGCTACCACCACCACACATCCAAGGAAGGCAGCAGGCATGGCATGCACCTCCCGAGGTAGTGACCAAAAATAACAATACAGGAGGACTTTCTAGGCCCTGCTGTATATGAAACTGATTGACTTTACTGCCTGTAATGAGAATCTGTTATGGAGGGCAAGTCTGCCAAGTGAAAGGTATGCACTGACTGCCAAGTATAATACAATGTGCAGTCACAGATGCAGTGAAAGGTATGCAGTGACTGATATTACAATACAATGTGCAGCTGTCACACGGGTGCAGTTAACAGGTATGCGCGGAGTGGTATATTACACAGCGTGCGGTCTCACAGGTACTGTGAACAATTATGCAATGACTGGTATTACAAATGTGCACTTGAGACACACACACACACACACACACACACACACACGGCACAGTGCCCTCACGTAGGTAGGTGGGTCCACTGAAGTGAACAACCGGTAGTAGGTACCGGTATATGCAGGGATGGGTATTACAATGGGCACCTGTCACATGTACACACAGGTACCGGACAGGCACAGTGACACTGCGTGCGCTCACGTAGGTAGGTGAGTGCACTGAAGTGAACAACAGATAGTAGGTATATTCAGCGATGGGTATTACAATGTGCACCTGTCACACACAGACAGGTACCGGACAGGCACAGTGACACTGTGTGCGCTCACATAGGTGGGTGGGTGCACAGTGAACAGGTAGGTATATGCAGTGATGGGTAATGTGCACCTGTGACACACACAGGTAGTCACTGAATGTTCTGGGCCTGGCAGTGGCACACACAGTAGGAATTACCAAGGCTGTCTATGCAACACAAGTGTCACACACACACACACACACAAATAGATCACAAGAACAAGATTAGCTCTCAAAAGAGCTGTTGTGGGGTGCTTTTTTAGCAAGAAGAATCAGCAAGGAGCAAGCTAAGAAGCCTACAAGAGCCTAACTAAGCTTTCCCTATGAGAGTCTGCAGCAGCTTTCCCTTCTCTAATTAATGCAGGCACACGAGTGAGTCCAAAGCCTGACGCTGCCTGCCTTTTATAAGGGGAGAGTGGCTCCATGAGGGAGTGTAGCCTGATTGGCTACAATATGCCTGCTGACTGTGATGTAGAGGGTCAAATTTGACCCTCATGATGCACTATGGGGGCGAACCGAACTTCCAGAAAAGTTTGCGGTTCTCCGCGATCATGAACCCCGGAAGTTCGCCGGCGAACCGTACGGGCCATCTCTATATAGGATATGTTATATTTGTCTGACTTACAAGTGCCTCTTTGATTTAATTGTAAACAAGATGACTGAAATGATCAAAATCAATGTCAAACTGGCCAAAACACTCAATTTCAGTGGGGGTTGAATAATTTTGAACACAGGTGTATAATGGATATACTAGTAAAGAAAAAAAATCAATAAGCAATTTTATTCACTGTTGTTTTGAGTACAGTTCCAATTAATTTGGGGGTGAGGGATAGTATATTTTAAAATTAAATGAAAAACATGGCTTTTTTTTTTTTTTTTTTTTATTACCAAAAAAAAAATGTTTCAATAAACTATTTCTCAGGTCGAAAATTTGCAATAATGTTCTTGTACTACTTTCATTTAAAATATAAGGCGATTTTCATTACATTTTGCATAGTATCATAAATATTTGGGAATATAATGGGTTGTATGCAAAAACAAAATAATTTTGGTTTAAGATATAAACTCATAAATTAATATTAACATATAAGCTTTAATGTTCTGATCTTATGCAGTACCAAAGAATAAATAAATAGTTCGAGCCCTTTCACACTGGGGTGGTGCAACACCCCACCGCAGCCTAATGAAAGTCTATGGGGTAGTTCACACTCCCCACGTTGCTGAACACTGCAACTGAAGTGCCCTGACGCACGTCCATACCTACGTTACCGCGGGGGTTATGCAGTGATCTGCGTCAGACAAGAAGCCAAGTAAGTCAATAGTAATGCGCGTATATTTAAGAAACCCACTGCATTTTTTAGCGTTGCGCATGTACGGAAGCATATTTTAGCAATACGCTTCTGCGCACGTCATTAATTGCCCATCAGGAAGTGAATGTCACCTTCTGTTTGGCTGGATGCCAGACGGGGATTACCGCATACTAACGTGGTAATCCCTGAAGACCTGGTTTTGGCGGTGCATTTCCCAGGCTGCACCGCACTGCTCTCACCAATCTGCAGGGTGAAACCGGCCTGAGACTGCTGCGGACATCTGTAAGTGTTCTGTGTTTTAGCATCCATACATCTCGGACGTGTAAAATAGCGATGGTCAAGTAGATGCAAATAACTTTGAGTTGATGCAAATTGATGCTGTTTATTCAAATGTATGCAGTTTGAAAATGAACCAATCAAAACCTGCTGAGGTAAAATTTGATTGGTTTATTTTCAAGCTGCATAAATTTGCATTAAAAATTGCATACATTTGCATCAACTACCGTATTTTTTGGACTATAAGATGGTAAGGAGCTTACCATAAGACGCACCTAGGTTTAGAGGACAAAAACCAGGGGAAAAATATATACTAAACTTGGTGCATCCATGGTGAAGGGGCATCTTGTGGATTATGCCCCCTTGTACCACGTGGGTCTCCGTGTCCTCCTCTGTCTCCTCCATAGTTACATAGTTATTTGGGTTGAAAAAAGACATACCGTATTTCGCGTCGTATAAGACGCTCCGGAATATAAGACGCACCCAGGTTTAGAGGGCAAAAACCAGGGAAAAGAAAATACTAAACCTTTTATTCCAGGAGCATCTTGTACATGTCCTTCTGTGTGTCCTCATGTGTGCTCCTGTGCCCCCCATGTGTCCTGTGTGCCCCCATGTGTCCCCCTGTGCCCTTCTGTGCCTCCCATGTGTCCTTCTGTGCCCCCCATGTGTCCTCCTGTGTCCTCATGAGTTCTCCTGTGTGTCCTCATGTACCCCCCATGTGTTCTTTTGTGCCCCCCATGTGTCCTCATGAGTTCTCCTGTGTCCTCATGTGCCCCCATGTGTCCTCCTGTGTCCCTATATGTCCTCCTGTGCCCCCCCATGTGTCCTGTGTGTGCTTATGTGCCCCTATGTGTCTTACTGTGCCCCCTCGTGTGCTCCGGTGCCCCCCATATGTCCTCTTGTGCCCCCATTTGCCCCCCGCCTTCCTCCCTCCCTCCTGCCCGAGTCTCCTGGCCCTCCATGGAGTGTTAATAGCGGCGGCAACTTACCTTTGGCAGGCTCCTGCGCTGATCCTATATCATCGCGCTGCCCCCCGCTAGCCTTTTCTGCCTCCCCCCTGCTTATCTGCCCATCCCGGGTGAAGGAATAAGTATCGGTAACTTACCTCCGCAGTGCGCCCGCGATGACTGCAGACGTCCGTCTTCCAGGCACTTCTCGCTCTAGTGACTGGCTTGAACTGATGACGCACAGTTCAAGCCGGTCACTAGAGCGAGAAGTGCCTGGAAGACGGACGTCTGCAGTCATCGCGGGCGCACTGCGGAGGTAAGTTACCGATACTTATTCCTTCACCCGGGGGGGGGGGGCAGATAAGCAGGGGGGAGGCAAAGGAGGCTAGCGGGGGGCAGCGCGATGATATAGGATCAGCGCAGGAGCCTGCCAAAGGTAAGTTGCCGCCGCTATTAACACTCCATGGGGGGGCCAGGAGACACGGGCAGGCAGGGGAAGGCAGGCACAGAAAGGCAGGGAATCCCCGACGTGGCGGCGGGTCGCGGTTCGCATCGGCGGGCGTTATTAAGTCGGGGATACCCTGCCTTTGCCGTATAAGACACAGGGACTTTTTCTCCCCATTTTTGGGGGAGAAAAAGTGCGTCTTATACGGCGACAAATACGGTACATCCATCGAGTTCAACCAGAAAACAAAGTACAACAACAGCCTGCTCCCTCACATATCCCTGTTGATCCAGAGGAAGGTGAAAAACCCTTACAAGGCATGGTCCAATTAGCCCCAAAAGGGAAAAAAAATCCTTCTCGACTCCAGATGGCAATCAGATAAAATCCCTGGATCAACATTAGACATTACCTAGTAATTGTAGCCATGGATGTCTTTCAACGCAAGGAAAGCATCTAAGCCCCCTTTAACCCCCCCATGTGTCTGCCTCTGTCCTCCTTGTGTCTTCATCTTAACCCTGTTTGTTCCCCTTGTGTCCTCTATGCCCCATTGTGTCCCCCTGTGTCATCCATTTGTCCCCTTGTGTCCTCCTCTTCATGGGCACGGTACAGGGAGCCCCCAGCATTGCGGTGGGTTGGACGTTTGTATTGGCAGCCGTGCACAAGTCAGGAACTCTCTGCATTTGGACTATAAGACACCGTGACTATTTTTCCCCACTTTTGTGGGAGAAAAAGTTAGTCTTATAGTCCAAAAAATACAGTAGTTATTTGCATCTACTTGACCATCAATAATGAAAATGCAGTTTAGTACAACACTACTTCCCCCTGCAGGTAGGTGTTTTTGTTTCACAATATTCCTTTGTCACAGGCGTTTGAAAGACGTTTAGTACAAAGTTTTTCCTCAGTGCAAACGTTCTACTTTACTTGAAATATGCAAATAATTCTAAGTTAATGCAGAAAAAATGCAAATGTTACTGCAAAGCTATGCAGCTTGAAAATGGACCAGTCAAATGCTTTCACTGCAACATTTGATTGCTCCATTTTACAGGTGGTTTTCATTAAAATTAGCATAATTCTGTAGCCTAATATTTAACATGATTCTCAATTATCTAAAATGTATTTTCACCCCAAGGACATTCCTACTGACTGAAGACTGAATGGCGCATGAAGATTTGGGCAAGACCGTTAATAAACGCAGTACAAATATACAGTAACTGGCACAGGTTTGTAGCTTTTGAAAAAAATAGTTAAAGTGGACCCAAATTAAAAATACAAGATTTCAAAAATAAAATATTTTTTCTAAATTATAATAGCAAACTTTTTTGCTGCATGATTACAAATATAAAATATTTTACATTTATTGGAGGAACCCCTCCCTTCCTTTCATATTGCCGGGACATAATCCGGCACAATGCTAGAGTAGGTGGTGTCTGGCAAAGGAGGAATTGCTAATGGCTGCCACCTGTATAACCCTAGCTATGAAGAGAGAGGGGTGAAAAGCATGCACTGAAATGCTCATAGGCTTGAAGGAGTGTTTATTTATCTTTGTATGTGTCAGAGTGGTGCAACTAAATATTTTGAATAAAAAAAAATGTTTGGTTTGGGTCCGCTTTAACAGTCTAAGGATTAATTGAGGTTTGTTTGTTTATTATTCATACAAAAAAAATTATTACAATTGAAATCATAAAAAATTGCAATTTTCCAGAACAAATCAACTATATCTTTAGAATTTTTTTATAAAAATCTGATGTAGGACATATCCAGTTTCAGTGGAGAAAAAAATGTATTCTTGTGTATATTTAAGGATGTGCCTTTATTTGCTTGTGAGGATGTTGAGTCTCACAAAGGACTTTTTTTTGTTCTTCTGTATTCGCGTGTGATCAGCTGCTCACACAAGGTTAAGTGACGCTAGACATTCTTCTCGGATAGAATGAAGACATGAGATGAAAGGGACACAGTCAATGGGGCATGCTGACTATATCTCACTTGTGTTATTCCAGATGATGTCGATGACCTTCTCCAGCTCTTATGTGATTATGTGCTTCCTGGCTGCAGTGATGAGCAGGGTACATTATTGAGTTTGTAGGAAATCCACTAGTACACCAGTTTTCTGTAAGGTTACTTAAAGGGAACGCCATGCCCGAAAAAAAGAATACTAATTTGTGAAAAGTTAAAGCCCTTCTCCAGCCTGACTTCTGGAAAAAAAACAAAACGCGACATGTTTGGGTTTTTTAAAACTAAACAAAAATCTAATTTTTATCTGACTTGTTTTCCCGTAGACTCTGCAATTCCTCCTTCTAGGCCTCTCATCCTGTTCTCCAACCTTATCCCCCCAAAAATGTTTGCTGCATTTCATATGAGGGGTAATGTTTGCTGAAGATTATATGGGGATTAATGTTTTTCATTTTGTATGTGGGGTAATGTTTGCTGTATTTTGTGTGTGTGGTAATTTTTGCTGCATGTCATTCGTTAGGTAATGTTTACTGTATTTCTTATGTAAGGTGATGTTTTCTGCTTTGTTAGGTAATAGTTGTTGCGGTTCTTATGTGGGCTAACCTTTGTTGCCTTTCATATGTAGGGTAATGTTTGCTGCATGTATTAAGTAAGGTAAGGTTTACTGCATTTTATATGTGGTGCGAGTTTTTTTCATTTTATGAGGCAATGTTTGCTGCATTTCTTATGTAAGGTAATGTTTGCTGCATTACATGTGTAAAGTGATGTTTGCTGCAAATTATTCTTTGTCTTGTCTCCTGTTCCGCCTCATCCTGAAAGTGCTCTATTGGATTGAGATCTGAAGACTGTGGAGGCAAATGGAGTGCAGTGAATTAATTGTCACATTCAAGAGAACAGCCTGAGATGATGTGAGTTTTATGGCATCTTGAATTATACTGCTGGAATTAGCCATCAGAAGACAGGTACACTGTGGTTGTAAAGGGATGGACATGGTCAGCAGCAGTAACTAAGCTGTGACTTTCAAAGGACTCAAAGCCTGAATAGCTGACATAAGGTTAAGAAAGCATGGACCTCTGGTCTTTTGAGGACCAGAGCCCTTTTTTTTCTGAAATTCTGCTATGGTCCCTGTGATTGGCTCACAGTGGTCACAGGGTCAGGAGCCAATTTAATTGGCTTATGACCTGCTTACAGAGCTCAGCTGTCATTAGATAGCTGAGTGTGTGCGGACTGTAGCAGCAACTGGACCAGAAGGTGTTAAGCATTTGAAATCTATGGCCTGGAAGGGATAAGAGGCAGTAAACGGTGTAGATTTTAACCTTTGTGCACAAAAGGTTAATGTAGCTTTAAAATATATTGCTCATTTTACACTGCTATTGAAACATTTGCTCACAAAGATATTTATTTTGGCTGTATCTGCCATGCAAAAACCAGTAGGCCACGTGTTTATCTGTTCTGAGACATAACTATGCGCTTTGAGGCAGGGGTGTAATTAGAAATCACGGGGCCGCCCTGCGAAAATATGGATGCCACCACCGAGTAGTGATGTCGCGAACCTCCGATTTGCGGAATGTTTGGTTCGCGAAAAAGCTCGCGAACCACAATAGACTTCAATGGGGAGGCAAAAATTTAGAAAAATTTCTACTGGCTGGAAAAATGATAGAAAACATGTTTCAAGGGTTCTAATACCTGGAGCTCCTCCCCTAAGGGCTCTGCCTCTGACACAGGAGACCAGGGTTAGAATCTCGGCTCTGTCTGTTCAGTAAGCCAGCACCTATTCAGTAGGAGACCTTAGGCAAGTCTTCCTAACACTGCTACTGCCTATAGAGCGTGCCCTAGTGGCTACAGCTCTGGCGCTTTGAGTCTGCCAGGAGAAAAGCGTGATATAAATGTTATTTGTCTTGTCTAATTTTTCTTTTGGATTGAGCATAAATGGTACATGCTAGGCTAGCTTCAGCTAGTAGTGTTGGTGGTATAATGGATATGTTAGTTACCTACCATACACTGAGACCTGGGTTCAATCCCCAGCCATGGTATGTAAGCTGGCTTTTGAAATACTGGAATTCCCTGGCAGAAGAGACCCTCCTCTCTCCGGTAGGAGGGAAGAGGGAGGAGGGAATAGGTAGGAGGGAGGAGGGAGGCAGAGTGTGTGTAGCAGCTGTCCTTTAACTAATTAGTATAGGCAGACGAGTGAGTCAAATGGCTCAAGGACCTTGCCTTGTAGAAGGGGGGTGGGGCTCCACCAGTGAGTGCAGTCTGATTGGCAAGAATGCGCCTGCTGACTGTGATGTAGAGGGTCAAAGTTTTGCTCAATAGAGCATTATGGGGCGAATCGAACTTCCGGGAAAGTTCGCCTTTGGCAGGCGAACGCGAACCACAGAAGTTCGCCAGGAACCGTTCAGGACATCTCTACCACCGAGGCCCGCTCAGGTCCATTTTGGGGGCAGGAGGGGTGGTAGCATTAGGGGAGAGCATGGCCACCTACATCGGGATAGAGGGGGGCCACTCCCCCACCTCACCTCGTGCTCTCCCCTTCAGCATCAATCCTTGGCAGCAGTGATGGGTGGGACCACATACCTCCATGTGTTCCACCTCGGAAGTCTGATTTCTAAGTGCCTCACGCTACTTCCTGATAAATCGGAAGTAGCGTCAGACTGAGCGGAACCTCCGACGCATGGAATGCAAGAAGTTATGTGCTCCTGCCCCACCGTTGCTGCCAATGATTGATGCTGGAGGGGGAGCGTTGAGGGGAGAGCCCCAGGTGAGGGAGGGAGTAGTAGCCCCCTCCCCTCCGATGTAGGTGGGCATGCTCTCCCCTCATGCTGCCATATTGCCTCCAACCCCTATAAAAGTAGAAGCTGAAAGCTCATAGTTTGCAGAAGCCCAACAATCTCCTGAGAAGACACATGAGGCAGAAGCTACCTTCCCACAAGTGGTTCTAGATGCTGAAGAGATGACAGAGAAGGGGTAATATGCTTAATAGTCTGGTGATTTACTTTATTAATTTTTCAGCATTAAGTTTTATTAAGATGTTAGCAAGAAGTTTTTTAGAAGCTATTTTTTATGCTATTTCTTTAAGAAGATTACTACAAGTTTTACACAGCTATTGATACAGATGAGACTACTTTTGATCTTATTCTACATAACACAACTGTTATATTCCTTTTTGAATGTACTTAGAAGATTGATGATCGTTTGGCTATGAAGCCTTGATGAGATGGAATACTGTTAGAAGGAAACACTACTTGGAACTGTTCATATTTTGTATATATGCTGTATGATAAGCAAATAAAATTTTTTATATAAAATCATACACTGAGTGCTCTGATTCATTTCAAGGTATACCGTCAATCTATAATTACTGTTATAGAGGGTTCAGACCCCACTATGCCGGATTTATATGATAGCAACGCTTTAAGGGCTGGTCCTTTACTGAGTTAGCAATCATGAAAAAGGCAAAATACGCTCAGCCGCCGCCCCCCCCCCCCCGCCGCGGGTGCAAGGGCTGCAGCCCCAATTGTTGTGCCACTGCTTTGAGGCATTGTTAACATTCTAAATGCGCTAAACGCTTTTGTGAGCGCTTTTTAAAGCGATTTTCCCAGCGTTTTTTGGGGGGGTTTTTTAAGCAATTTGTTTTTTTTTTTTTTATTTTCATTTTTTTGTATAAGCGCTTCTGTAAGCATTTTTGATTGGTGATTTGAGCACTTTTTTTTCTGCAGACAATCAGGAAGTGAACTCTTTGACCTGGAACTAAATCTCTTTAATGTACTTTCTAAAGAAAAGCACTTTCCTATACCTTCCATTGAAGTGCAAACTCTCAGAAAAGGGTGAAGGAGCCGCGTTTGCAATCGGAAGGAAAGCTCAACACTCCTGTGAGAACACTCCCATTGAAACTTATTGAACGAGTGCTTTTAATCGCTTTTTTAAAAGCGCTAGAGCTTATAGGGAACCTAAACTGAGAAGGATGTGGATTTTTCCTTTTAAAATACTAGTTTCCTGACTCTCCTGCTGATCCTGTGTCTCTAATTCTTTTAGCCACAGCCCCTCAACAAGCATGCAGATCAGCTGCTCTGACTGAAGTCAGACTGGATTAGCTGCATGCCTGTTTCAGGTGTGAGATTCAAACACTACTGCAGCTAAAGAGTTCGGCAGGACTGCCAGGCAACTGGTATTGTTTAAAAGGAAACAGCCATATGCCTCTCAGTTAAGGTTTCCTTTAAAAAAAATTTTTTTCAAAATCTTAAAGCGCTCACAGTGTGAACAAGCCCTGAGTCCTATGGGGAAAAGCACTTTACAAATGTTATTGTATTGTATTCCCCCCCCCCCCCCCCTTGCTGGTACCTTGGGGAGTCCAGGTGAACAAAGTGACATGTTGCATGTGCCCTTTAATTGTTTTGTTTTGGGGTTGTTTTTTTTTTGGGGGGGGGGGGGGGAGGATGGTTGACAAAAACAGTGTGAAGACATATTTAAATGAAAAAGGCATTGTAATGACTTAAAGTAGAATGTCATAAACTATTTTTAGTATATTCACTTTTGCATGAATTATCTTTGTTTCAGCTTTAGAAACTCTTCCTAGATCTATATATTGGTATGTAACTCCTCCCCTCCCGGTGGTGCTTGGTTTAGCCTCTTTAGATATGTGCAATTCTCCAGAGCATTTTGGAAAACAAAAGTATCATTTTCACTGGCTTCTGAGTCTGACCTCTCAGTAAATAAATATTCTGCAGAGCTGCACCTGATGGGATGAAAGCTGTCACCACCTGTGATAAATTTCGTAATGTAAATTGGGGTAAGGAAAGATTTCACAATGGGCAGACATTGACTAAGTTTATAATGTAATATTATAAAAAAAAAATCAATTTTATTCACTTATTTTCAGTGCAGTTTCTCTTTAATAAGGCACACAACAAAGTCACCAGTATAGATTTGTTGACTTTTTTCCATTTAAAAAAAAGGGTCATCTTAAAGCGGACATGAACTCAGAAGTTCCCCTCTGGTCTAAAAGATAAGCAGCAGCATACACTTTACAGAAAAAGCAGCTGATACACTGCAGATTAATTGCAGGAGTTGTATCTACTTTCTGCTTTCATGGAGGCAGACATATTAACATCTTGTGCTTTCAAATTAGCCTCTATGCCATGGCAGTCTGCTGACACAGCTAAGGGATCAAATTACACTTGTGATTAGTCACAGATGAGGGGTAATTAGACAGGCTAAACTCTCTAAATACATACAGGGTGCATTTCTTTTTGTTTTCTGTCTTGTGCAACTTTAACATTCAGGTCCACTTTAAATGACAGTGGCCATTTAGCAATTTTCCCTGTTTTTTTTTTTTTTTTATACAAATGATGCATCCATTTAAACTAGAACTTTATCCTTACTAGCTATTTACTGCTGTGCCAAATCTTGACTATTGTTAGTCCAGTCTTCTGTGGATTTAGTCTTTTGTCTAACTTAAAAACTTTTTACTGAGGTGTATTTGAAGTCTATCAGTGAACTTGTCGTGGTCGCAGAGCTGCCTTTGTGCAATAAAGATCTGAAGTCGCTTGCATAATTGATCTGATCTTTTTTTTTCCCCAGTCATAGAGTACAAAGCAATTGTTCTGCTTATCGGCTTTTATGCCCTCTCAGAGTCGTCCTACTCCTCGACGTTGAAGCACACGCCACTTTCTAGAAGAACCCTCGGTAATTTATGGCACAGTTAGCCCACTGATATTTCCCGCACAGAGTCGTTCGCTGCTTCATTGGCTCCTGGTCACCATGCTGTGTAATTAGAATGTTTCTCCCTTTCACGACTTTGATACACTATTCATCGCTGTACTCATTAATATTGTGTTATCGCTGTAACACCGCTGGGCAAGAGCGAGCCAGACAATGTTTCTGTGAGATAAAAACAGAGGCAGCAACTCGGTTGTGGTTTGAGAAGTTCGATCTTCCTTAATTGCAATTTTTTTTTTTTTTTTTTGTAATCCTACGTTCCCATCAATATTCTACTATCTGCATCTGTTTGTTTTGACCAGGAAGACCGGTCTATTGGCAACTGCCGACATACGAAAGTACTCATAGAGCAGCTAAACCTGGAGGCAAACTGGATTTCAATTATAATAACCACTACCAGTGGCGTAGCTAAGGAGCTGTGAGCCCTGATGCAAGTTTTACATGGGGCTCCCAAGCACTCTATACATAGCAATTGATATGGAACACCAAAACCTGCCAAGGACAACCAGTGTCAGAGGTGCAAGAAGGGGATGGGAAACAGTGTGTTAAGGATTTCTACTATTCAAGCATCTATACAAGCACAGGAGCAATAAAGAGCGAATACTGTGATAGAGTGGACTCTTCGGGCCCCTCTTGCCCAAGGGCCCCGATGCAGTCCCTTCCTCTGCAGCCCTTATTGCTACACCACTGACCACTACCCGGCTGTCTATTATTTTACTGAGCTTCAGCCTTAGCTGGGAAATGGAAGTCACATAAGTGGCTGGACGCGT
Source organism: Hyperolius riggenbachi (assembly GCF_040937935.1). Lineage (NCBI taxonomy): Eukaryota > Metazoa > Chordata > Amphibia > Anura > Hyperoliidae > Hyperolius > Hyperolius riggenbachi. The sequence goes on along the minus strand of NC_090657.1, from coordinate 185,245,111 downwards.
ATTTCCTAGAGGATGTCCCACTGGGGAGCTATTGCTTTAGGGAGAACAAGAGCCTTGGTTCTCTGTGGAGCAACCAGATAAAGCACATTTGGCTCACAACTCAGTCAGATATATTTCCCCAATTGTGTTTGAAGCAGAGATAAATAAGTAAAAGGGATACATGGCAGTGGCTGCAAGCCAGATAACTAGAGATTAAGGTGTAGGGGGCCTAGGGGCACCTCTTAGTCTAATAGCAATCAGTGTGTGACTGCTGGGGTGGGAGGGATGAAGGGACGCACTTTAGTGTTTCAGCCTTGGGTGCTGGAGGACCTTATCCTAGCTCTGGTTCAGTCAAGCAGTTCCCAGGTGGTCAGATTACTATTTTAAGGGTGTTGAACATACTTCAACATGCACTTTTTGGGGTGCAAAACTTGGCAAAACTTGTGCTTGGCAAAATAAATGATTCTGATTGGTGAGAAGACTTATTAAATGGTGGTAACCGGAACCTTGGAGACTGTACTTGGTCAGAGTCCTGGGATTCTTATTCTGGAGGGGATTGTCTGTACATAATTAGCCATTGGGTTCTGACTCAACAGAGCACTGTACGATGTCCTAGTCATCGGATTCTGACTCTGGAGGGGAATGTACATTATTAGAAACATAGGATTCGGACTCTGGAGAGGACTATATATGGTCAGAGTCATGTGATCTTGACTCAGATGGGACTGCACATGCTCAGTCACTAAATTCTGACTCTGGAAGCTACAGATCACAGTAAAGTGGAGAGAATGGTTATTTTGCTGGACACCATGAAGCCCACAATACCTGTAGCTATAGAAGAGCTTAGAAAATTAATTTGTTGTAAAACACTGACTTGCAGTTTTTAGCAGCTGTAGTGACAATCAGCTTGTTCCCTCACCTTGCCTGGTGAGGAAAAGAGCTGATTGGCAGGGAAACATTAAACCTGAAGTCTTGGAACATACTAGGTCACAGGAATGGTGTGAGAGAAACTGATATGCTGAAGAACAATGACTGACGCTTTTGGGAAGTTGTACATAAGATCACAGGAAGAGAGAGAAGAGGAGCTACATTGTTGGAGCCTAAGACTAAGCACTTCTGGCGTAGCTAAGGAGCTGTGTGCCCCGGTGCAAGTTTTACATGGGGCCCCCCAAGCACTCTATACATAACGATTGATACGGCGTACCAAAACCTGCCAAGGACAACCACAGTGTTGGAGGTGCAAGAAGGGAATGGGGAACAGTGTGTTAATGATTACAAGTATTTAGAGCATCTATAGAAGTGATTATTACCAGCACATGACCAATAGAGAGCTAATATTGTGCTTGAAGGAGAGCCCAATGGGGCCCCTCTGGCCCAAGGGCCCCGATGCGGTCGCTACCTCTGCACCCCCTATTGCTACGCCCCTGCTTCTCCTCAAGGCACAGTACTCAACCTGATGAAGCGGGTTACACCACGAAACGCGTTGTCATTTTAAAGTGCCCAATACAATTCCTTTCTTTTAAAGCAAAATTGATGGACTACTGTCTAAGGTAGGACCATTTATTATTTTTTTATTGATACATAGAGTTGATATTATTTATCATATATACTACAAGCATATACCCTATTGCAAGAGTACTCTGGGCGCCTCCTACCTCCTCCTGTCTACGTTCACCCCTGGAAGGTGGTTCTTTTTAAGGAGTTGCGACCATCACCACATCGATGCAAGGCCCAGTGGGGATGGTACTTCCCCACATGCGATTTGGAGTGGTTTCCTAGATGCAACTCAGCCTTGTGAGTATATTTGACATACTAACTATACAACCACACTTCTGACCAACGATACATGAGATTGGGCTCCCGGTTTCTTCCCGCCCTTTTTTCTATCCTCCCAAACCCCATCAGGAGGTTGTAAGTCGCAGGAAACCTAAGAGGCTGCAATACTGTGGGAACTCTGACCCTGTAATCTTGAGCTACGTACACCATTACAATCTCTGTCAATCAAAATCCTATGTAACCATTTCAGGTGATTGTTAGAAATGATCCCCTTCCAGACATGCTGCTCAGGTCTCCGCCAGGCAGCCCATTCTGTTCTTTGGAAAGAGAGTAGGGAGGAAAGTGGTTGAGCAGATGTCTCATTGCCAAGTCTTCAGTAATAGTTCTTCCAAGAACAATAGAGGTTGTCATTGGGAGACAACAGAAGTTGGTCATCTGTGATTCAGTAGAATTCCATCAATTGCATTGGAAGATGCACACTGTAAATTGTAGCCTGAGCTTATCATGGACAATTGGTTTGGTGTAAATGTAACTTTAGAAAACAGAAGATAAAGGAAAAGAGCCACCTTGGTAAAGAATAAAGAACATTCAGACTTTTTGTGCAATAAATTTGATGTATTCCACTGTATACATCTGGTGTGTCTTCTACATCCCTAGTTAATTTTTTTTCACACTTACTCCACCCAGTAAGTTCACTCCTTTACACGTCATTTCAGAGGTTATATCAATACATAGAGTGTTGTTAGTAAAAAAAATTATAACCAGGAGTGCAAACACGAGTCCCAAGGTTCCAGGGAGCCGTACCAGAGTGGAGGCTGGTTTTCCTCCATAGGCTTAAATTGGTGGTTGCATCCCTTGCAACCTGACTTGAGTGCAATTTACCTGTTCATACGATCATCTGCTTGTGTTTAGATATACCACACTATTGGCTTTCGTTGTTTTCTTATTTATTTTTTTTTTCAGTTCCTGGTGTTCTGTGAGGTTCCCCACATTTCAAATGTAGACTTGGAGGAAGCTGTAGGTTCCAGAAAAGGTGACAAAGAAACTTCCTTGCTGGAAAATGCTGGTTCTTCTGTCTTATGAAGTTGTAGGTCACAGTAGCGGCTAATGTAAGAGAGGTGATGTTTAGGAGGAAAAACAGATTGTATGGCACTCAAATGATAAGTGAAAAAGGTGAGCTCTCACCACATCCTGGTGTCAACATGCATCACTGGAATGATGGATGTGGTCCATTAATATGGATGTGAAGATGTGTACCATTCAGTGCTATAGTCCATTTATTCGTACCTAGATCTAAGTCGCCTACATGTTCATGCATACGTGCAAAACGGCACAGTTCACAGCCTGCGTTATTAGAGGGATATAGCAGAGGAAGTGGGTGCGGGGGAAGTAGGCAGGCAGAATGACGGCCATTTTGCGTCTATCAAAGATGCTTGGTGACTTTGTTGTCTGGGCAAACAACGTGACCAAGTCTCTGGTAGATGCAAAATGTATTAAGCATGTACGTGACCAGGCACAAATAAATGGAGTAATGCAGTGGATAGTACCCATTTTTTGCTTTCTGGGCGACCTTTTAAGAGAGAACAGAATTGTAACAAAGTGAATTCACGGCAGTGAAAGGGGCCTTATGTCTATAAGAAGTCTCCATATTTTTCTCCTGACACAGTAACATGCACTCAGGACACTACCGGTATCCCAGCAATGACCCCGCATTTAGCACAGTAGCGGTCTCTGGTGGCATTGGCCTTTTGCTGACTTTTTTTACTTCACTTTTGTGAGGGTCAGCCAGGCTGGTACATGTCAGTGCAGTTTGTCCAGCACACAGCCTGCTAAAGTGCCAGGAGTCAGATGCTCTCCGACAGGAGGCCTAGACAAGCTGGACAGTGAAAAGGTTACATCTATTCTGCAGGTGGAGAAATTAATTGCTGGGAGTAAGGCTTAGCTAACCATACAGGCATCTACTTCTGCAAACACAGCAAGTCTTTGTTATATGTCAAGTGAATGGACTGAAGACTGAGCCAAGTTCTGACAAACGAAAAACTTGGAGCAACGCAAAGAGTGTCCATTTCAAAAAGCAAGCCGAAGTGCCAAGTAGCGAGGGATGGACTATCATTGCAGTCAATCTTTTAGTAGGGACGATTGACTGAAGTGGGCCAAATAGTCAGAAACCAGTCCTATTCTTTGCACCCCCAAGCTATGCAAATTCACACTACAGTAGCTCCCACCATGAGACTTAAAGGACAACTATCAAAGTGAACTAAAATTCTAAATGCCACATATACTTCAAGTAATTACTAGCAAATAGCAATGCAAAGGCTTTTTTTCATCTTTTAATTTGTGTGACTGACAGAACAGTTTTCACTGTGGGCCTTACTATGGAGGACTGTGCCCAGCACATCCAGCATACAGAGTCCTCACTAGCAATAATCTTGTGAGTAAAATGTGCTCAGAATGAAAGGAAGCAGAAATATAGCTTCAAATAGTAGTGTATATAACTCATCAGCTGCAGCTCTGTCTTAATGAGTCTCTCTGCTCATGGAGTCTAAGGTAAACGGCGTTTACAGCCAGAAACTGCTCATTCTGAATGGGAGGGAGGAATCATCCAAGTCTGACAGGAATACATTTAAGACTCCTCTTTAGCCTCCCTGACCGTTCAATTGTTTCTGGATTTATGGATGTAAAAGTGGTAAAAAAAAAAAAAAAAGCCAGAGCGCTGTGTGCAGGAGGGGTGGCAGCGCAGAGAAGAGGGAGTGATGGGCACAGCGGCGGGGAAGAGGGAACATCTCCCCCTCTTCCCTCACCTGGGGCTCCCCCTTCCTTGCTCCCCCCTCCAGAACTAAGTTTTGTGGCAGTGGGTGGGACTTACCTCTGCCTTGTTCCAAGTGCTGGAGGAAGTTCTGCGTGCCGCTGCTCTGGTCTAGACCAGACCAGACTAGTGGCAATGCAGAGCTTTTACTCACGCTGGAACGAGGAGGTAAGTCCGAGACGCTGCCACAAAACTTAGTTCTGGAGGGGGTGCGAGGAAGGGGGAGCCCCAGGTGAGGGAAGGGGGGATGTCCCTCCTTCTTCGCCGCTGTGCCCACTGCTCCCTCTTCTCTGTGCTGCCACCACTCCTGGCGACACCTCAAGTCCTGGCTACCTATTTTGGAGACATCTATAGACCTGGCTACTTATACTGGAGTCACCTATAGACCTGGCTACATATACTGGGGATAGCTATACACCTGGCTACATATACTGGGAACACCTTTAGACCTGGCTACATATACTGGGGACACCTATAGACCTGGCTACATATACTATGGACAGCTATACACTTGGCTACATATACTGGGGACACCGGCTGTCTGTCATTATGTGCATTTACTAGTGAAACGCTGTCTCTCATTACGTTCGCTTCGTGCGCCGCACTACCGTGTCAAAAAAAGTGCTCAAACATGATGCCCTCTTCACAGTTCTGACTGCCCCCTCATGTGCCAGTCTAGAACCAGCACTGAGTCAAAATCCAGGCAGAGGTCAGTGCAGGCAGAGAGTAGTCAAAATTCAGGCAGAGGTAGGTGCTGGCAGTAGGCAGGGAGTAGTCGGGCCAAAACGGGTAACAGTAAAGCTACGTACCCACGTTGTGATTTTGCCGACAACCAAAGATTTTTGGAGAGTTGAATGGTCATTTCCACGATATTGTGACATGATTCCAGGTGCACGACCTCACAAACACGGAACATCGCGCAGCAATAATGACCGTCTCGGCAGATCAGATCACTAAGATCCCTGACTCCTCCCGCACAAAGTACCGCGATCGCTTAAAGTCATGTTCACTCCTGACATGTAAAGTTGCGTGATGTCGTGCATACCAGCCGGCAGGAAGAGGCGTCGCTGATGACCATTGTCAAGGGGACGTCGCAGGACTGTCAGGTGGTGAGTATGGAGAGTAAGGCAGATCAGCAGAAGCACTTAGCTCAGAAACAGTTGGGAACCAAATGGCTATATTGTTAACATCCTGTGCTTTCAAATGAGCTTATCTGCCATCTCTGCCATGACAGTCATGTGACATGAGAGAGATCAAATTATAACTTGTGATTAGACACAAATGAGGAGGAAAGGCAGGCAAAACTCTCTACATACATACATACATACATACATACATAAATACATACATACAGGCTGCATTTCTCTGTTTTCCTTCTGTCCTATGCAAGAGTTCAGGCCCAGAGGAGGAATTAGAAAGGCTAAACTCTCTACATACTGTGCATACTGGGTGCATTTCTCAGTTTACCTTCTGCCCTGTGCAAGATTTCAGGACCACTTTAAATTTAGCGTGTATAGCTGACGATTTGTTCTGTTTCTATGTGGGGAGTGGAGGGAAGCATGTGTGATGTCACGTGGTGGGCGGGGGAGCAGCATGAACAATCACTCCTGGGTTGGGGAGGAGACAACTGAGAACTGATCAATCAATAGATTACCGCAGCTATGCAATACAATGCTATGGCAGCTTTCAGAGCAAATAAACTGTACTATGTGAACTTGCAATTTATAAACCGACAATATCACTTGTGCTCAAAAGCAAATATGGTAACTGTATGGGTAATAAATAGTAGCAAAATACATTTTTATTGGGTGTTATGTTAGTTTTATCCCACTCTAAGGTTGCAAAATAATGCAACCAGTTTTAGATCTTTGGCAGAGTGAAGTAGGCTTCAGATCAATTTCTACTTGGAGTCAGATGGTTGCCGCCTTTGTCACACCCACACTGGCCGGCCAGATCCCAAAGTGAGCAGACTAAAGTTTGACCATAACATATATACTAACAAAAATTATACTAAGAAAAATTCCCAGGTACACCAGCATTGTGGAGAACCCTCTTCCTCTACCCCCCCCCCCCCCCCCAACAAAAAACCCTTCTAAAATTTTTATAAAAGACAAAACTTACAAAAAGGAAAGATTATATTTTACCGTATACCTGAGGCAACATGTGACATGAGATGAACGTGTATGTACATTGCCAAATATGTTAATAACCAGGCTGTTTTATTTTTCTGTCTGAAAGTTAATTTCTAGGCATGGAAGTGACGGCTTCTGTGTTGTCTGTACCTTGTTGGGAATATAATAAACGTCACTGATAAGCAAATTACAGCCATAAAAGTTTTCCTGGCAGAATACAACTTCTGAGGGCAGGGAGAGATGAAATACATGAACTATTGACCTTTTTAACTCTGGGTCACTTAATAGACTGCCACTGATTAGCGACAGTAAAACATTCAATCTACTTTGTAAATGTTTAAAAACCCTGAGATACTTTGTCATTTTTAGGAGTGGGAGGATAAATATAATTTTTTTATCTCATCAGTTTATAGTCCCCTCAGGTTCACTTTAATTTTTTAGTATTTTTTTTGCACTCTTTGACTGAAAGGTGTTGAAATGTGAACAAGGTTTCTGAATAGGCGATCTTCCATTTACAGATGTATTTGACATAAAGTACATTGTGTCGCTAAGAAAGACAAAATACTGTGTGAGTCATCCTGCAGACACTGTGTACATTATCGCCACGACTCGCAGCCCTCGCCTTCCCGCCATATCCTCAGCTCTGTATCTTTTTAATATGAAATTTACTTTGTCTGGGATTTTTTTTTAAATCCCAGCCTGACATATGTTAGCTGTATAAATAGCTCATTGTTTAATTTTAATATTCTTTCTCTTCCTTGTACAGCACCTCCTAATGGCTTTAATAACCCTGCCCATTACATTTTCGTGTAAGTGCTGTTTAAATTGTAGTCTCGACCACGGCGGCCTGATGTGTACCCAATTATTCCGGAGCCCATTCCGAGATTGTCAGTAACGAGCTCAGTCTGCACAGAACTTTACAGGAGTACGTGATCTAGTGTAATGAGGCGCAGGGGATGACTTCGTCTCTGAGCCTCTGCTATGCATACGGTAAGGTCTCTGCAACTGGAAATCTATGCATGCTGAACTCTGCATTATGGAGCAAACAAAACTACTGTTCATCAATTTTATTTAAAGGGACCCAGAGCAGAGGAATACAATGCAAATCTAAGCTTACCTGAGGCTTCCTCCAGCCCCAGGTAGCCGCAAGGTCCCTCAGTGTCCTTTTGGTCCCATCCGTGGTCCCGCTGGTGGCTCTGTTAGGTGCGTGACTTTGGGCGAAATCATGCGCAACTATGCAGCTCGATCACCCACCCATCACTGTAAGCGTCCTGCACAAGCGTGGTTAAGTCTTTTGAGAACTGCGCATGTGCAGGACACTTATGGTGACAGTCGCGTGATCGGGTGCACGGATGGACCGCGCATGCACAGTTGCGCACGACTTCAGCCAAAGTTTCGCACCTAAAGGAGCCGCCAGCGGGACCACGGAGGGGACCCAGAGGACACAGAGGGACCTCACGGGCTACGCGGGCTGGAAGAAGCCCCAGGTAAGTTCATATTTCCATTTTATTCCTTAAAAGGGACTCTGAGCACCTCTCATGGATGTGCCTAGAGACTCCGAACAGTACTGCAAAGTACTTAAAGATGCATACCTTTCTGTAGCTTGTGCTCTCCTCTTTCATTTGATGCCTGTTCTACACCAAATAGTTTTCATTCAATTTCAATTTAAAAATCGCGGCTGCCATCTTGGCTATGTTATAACTTCCGGGTCACCCCTGTCTTCTCTGTTAGAGAAGTGCATCACTGAATGAAGCAGGAAGAGGAAGTGACACGCATGGCCAATGCAAGAGGCTCCTCCAGAGGGGTCATAGCACAACTTTGTTGGAAGTTGTCTGGCTTAAAGAGTAACTGTCAGGCTGCAAAAGCTAATTTAAACCTCTATTCTCCTGTGTTAAACAGTTTAGAAGGAAGCCAAAAAGGCAATACTGAAGTTAAAAATGTCTTAGTTTTGGTGTGTGCTGAACTGCAAGGATGTTAGACCCAAGCTCTTAAGAAGCCGAGAGCCGCATACCATACAGCAAAGCATTCTGGGGCCCTCCCCTCGGCTGCTAGTGATAAGTTACAGGGCTCGTGTTACAACAGCAGCAGCACACAGCACTGAAAAAACTCCTGGCGGAGTACACTGCAGGAGTCCGCTATTGTTCCTAGCCACATGGCTAATTAATATTCACTGCACAGTAGTGTTTTACATTACCGATCTTTTGTGTGAGTCTAATCATCAGGAAGCAGGGAGGACATGACGACACAATTGGCTTCATAGGAGACAGACAAACATGGAACCTGCCATGAGCTGTCAGGAGCATCATTCTCTGCAAACAGAGCCGGGACAAGGTCCTCCAGCACCCAAGGCTGAGACACTAAAGTGCGCCCCTCCATCCCTCCCACCCCAGCCGTCACACACTGATTGCTATTAGACTAAGAGGCGCCACAGGGCCCAAAACCTCCCCAACACCTTAATATCTAGTTATCTGGCTTGCAGTCACTGCTATGTATCCACTTTTCTTATTTCTTTCTGCTTCATACACAATTAGGAATGACAGCTGAATGAATTCTGCGCCCCCTCCTACACTGCGCCCTGAGGCTGGAGCCTCTCCAGCCTCTGCCTCGGCCCGGCCCTGTCTGCAAATACTATATAAAGATTCTGTGAAATCCAAACGTGGACAGTGAAATGCATATGTAATGTAAGTACAGCCAATGTTTAGCTACTGATATGTGTTTATTTTCTCTGAGACCTTATACCTAACAGCTCCTCTTTAAAGGCATGCCCATGAGAGGTGCTCAGAGTCGGTTACATCTGCTTAAAGGGGAACTATAGTGAAAATAATGTAATTCCTTTTTATGTATTTTTTTTTCAATACTAATTTATAAATGTTTTATTTTCTCCATTGTAAAATCTTTCCTCATGCGAATTTACATTCTGAAATGTATTACAGGTGGCAACATCTTTAGTCCTGGCAGGGGATGTCTGTGCATAGAACGCTCAGTAAACAAACCTTCAGCAAAAGGAGATATGGCTTGCTTGGCAGTTGGAAACAGCTGTTATTTCCCACAATGCAATGAGGTTCAGACAGAAAACTGTCAGGACCATGGTCATGACATCACACTGTGGGAGCGGTTTCATCACAATATCAGCCATACAGAGGCTGTCAATTATCTATTTGAGAAAAGGTAAAGATTTCTCATGGGAAAGGGGGTATCGACTATTGATTGGGATGAAGTTCAACCCTTAGTTGAGGTTCCCTTTAAAGAGGAACTGTAACCGAGGATATGGATTTTTCCTTTTAAAATAATATCAGTTGCCTGACTCTCTCCTGCTGATCCTGTGTCTCTAATACTTTTAGCCACAGCCCCTGAACAAGCATGCAGATCGGGTGCTCTGACTTAAAGGGAGACTTAAGCGAAAAAAAAATTTTTTACTCACCTGGGGCTTCCCTCAGCCCCCTGCAGCTGTCCGGTGCCCTCGCAGCCCCGCTCCGATCCTTCTGTTCCCGCCGGCGGCCACTTCCGGCTTCGGCGACAGCTGCCAACAGGCTGGGAATGCGAGTGATTCTTCACATTCCCAGTAATAATATATTGCCCCCTATGCTGCTATTGCGGCAAGAAGGCAATAGCAGCATAGGGGGCGATATATTGTGGCTGGGAACGCGAAGAATCACTCGAGTTCCCAGCCTTTTCCATAATGTTCATGTATGAGTTAAAACGTTTGTACAGTATTTTGTTTAAATTGCTGTTGCCACTTTGCGATAGATAAGTGACTTTTGGGTTGCAGTTTGGGCACTCGGCCTCCAAAAGGTTCGCCACCACTGTCATAATCTAATGTCCCACCATTACTAGGTTCATGTAAATTTGTTTCCACCCGGCCGTTACCACACCTATATTCTGGTCCATGGCCCACCCATTTTTCGGTGCGGCACGATAAGCACGCCGCACAACGTGATCCTCATATTTTTGGCACGCTAGCTGCAGTGTGCTGAATTCTGCTGCCTACAGTATGTACAGTATACGCTGTTCTCTAGTGCCTGCACTGTGTGCTGATTTACCTCCAGTGTGTACAGTGTAAGGTGTTACTCTGTGCCTTTACTGATTGTAAACCAGCTATATTGTATGCTGATCCCTGCTACTTTCAGTATGTACAGTATTAGCTGTAAAGCCTGGTACACACATACAATTTTGATTAGCCAATTTTAGCTCTGTTCATAAAATTCATTGTCTGTTGGCCCACTTACTGCACGGGGGTGGTAAAATTGGTGGTCAGTGATTGACCAATCAAAATTGTATGTGCGTATACATCTTTGATCTATGCCTATACTGATTGTAAATTATCTAAATAAAGGACAGGGGGCTCCATCCAATATTTCGATGGGCAGGCCCGTTATCTGTAGCTTACACCGCTGCTAAGTTCATGTACATTTGGCCCCACCCATGGCCACGCCCACTCACCTCATGGCCACACCCATTTTTGCTTCGGCGCGCACAATACACCTCCCCACCTGGTGCCCACAGGTGCCCCCGATCTCCAAGGACCCTAGAAACGCCCCTGGCAGGCACATTGTCACCAATCAGACTGCACTCACTCCTGGAGCCCCACTCCCCCTTATAAAAGGCAAGGTTCTCCTGTCGTTTTACTCACTCGTCTGTCTACAGTAATTAGTTAAGGGACAGCTGCCCCCCCTTATAAAAGGCAAGGTTCTCCTGTTGTTTTACTCACTCGTCTGCCTACGGGAATTAGTTAAGGGACAGCTGCTGCTAGACTCTGCTTGGGAGAGTTTAGTTAGGCTCTTGTAGGCTTGTGCACTCCCTCACTCCCTTCTCCCTCACTCACTCCTCCCGGAGGGAGGAGGGTCTTGTCTTCCAGGGAATTGTAGTGTTTCAAAAGCCAGCTTGCATACCTTGGCTGAGAATTGAACCCAGGTCTGAGTGCTTGGTAGGCAGCTCACTTCACCACTGTACCACCACCAACACTACATGCTGAAGCCAGCCTAGCATGTACCATTATGATATATCCAAGAGAAAATGAGCTTGCTTAAGGATTTGTAGCACGTCAAAAGCCAACTCACATTGTTTAGGAATAGAACCTAGGCCTACCGCTCTGTAGGCTGCTATCCTAACCATTATACCCCCAACACTACATGCTGAAACTTCTTGGAGCAGACTTACTTCCTCCCTCCAAAAGACACGCATACATCCCCATAAAATCATTCAACAGCAACTGCGTGCACAGTCTTTGTGGTACCCAGTCTCTGTGGCACAATTGGTTAGCGTGTTTGGCTGTTAACTGAAAGATTGGTGGTTCAAGCCCACCCAGGCATGGCCTTGCCTTTTGTGACCAACAGTTGTCCGAAGAGAACCCCAGATAGCCATGTAGATTAATCTCTCTCTCTCTCTCTAGTAGGGATGGTCACCGCTTTCCGCGAAATTGAATTTTCCGCAATTTTGGTTGGAAATTGGTCATTCCATTCCGTTTGGTCGGAACGGAATTGCTTTTTCAATCCGGCGGAATTTCCTGAAATTGCCTGTGAAATTCTGCTGGTATCCGTTGATGGTTTTAAGCTGAAAATTCACTTCAATGGCATCAAGTCCTAGAGAGAGAGAGAGAAAGAAAGAGAGAGAGCGAGAGAGATCACTTTTTTTGGGGGGGTATATCACAATGGTACATGCTAGGCTGGCTTCAGCATGTAGCATTGTAGTGTGTTGTGTTGGTGGTATAATGGTTTGGATAGCAGCCTACAGAGCGATAGGAGTGGGTTCTATTCCTGGCCAATGTGTGTTGACTTTTGACATACTACAAATCCTTAAGCAAGCTCATTTTTCTCTTGTTGGATATATCATAATGGTACATGCTAGGCCGGCTTTAGCATGTAGTGTTGGTGGTGGTATAGTGGTGAAGAGAGCTACCTACCATGCACTCAGACCTGGGTTCAATTCCCGGGTGGGGTATTAGGGATTAGAAGCTTATATAGAGTAATTGTTTTTATGTGTGGTGTAACCACATACCTTGATAAAGGGGGACCCTGCGTGGCCCCCGAAACAATTGTTGGAATATTGTGGAGATTGGCGCAATAAAAGGTGTGCTTTAACCGGAGGTGTGCTGGTGAGAGCTTGTGGAGTTATTCGAAGTGTGGTATTGCCTATACCACTTCGCCAAGCACCCCAAGACTTTGATGTCGGATGGTGTGCCTGCTTCACTTCGAATATAGTCAATTCCCGGCCAAGGTATGTAAGATGGCTTTTGAAATACTACAATTCCCTGGAAGACAAGACCCTCCTCACTCCGGGAGGAGGGAGAGAGGGATTATACTTCCTGATGTTATAAAGCAGTGTAGGCCTGCAATTAAACATTGAATGAGATTTCTGACCTTAAAATACTGCTTTGAATTAAATCCAGATTTTTTTCCTGGGACTATTGATGTGTATTTCACTCAACCATGTCTTCCTCCAGGTATTAGACCCCTTGAAACATCTTTTCCAATCAGTAGAAATTTTTCAAAATTTTTAAGTTCGCCTCCCCATTGAAGTCTATTGCAGTTCGTGAAAACCGAACCTTCAGCAAAAGTTATCAGAGGTTCGCTAGGCCACGGCCGCTAACCCTCTCACGCCAGCCCCCCCTCCCCCTTTCCCTCTGCTTTCCGCAGTGTATGCACACAGGGAGATGTTGCCTGTGTTGCCTGTGCTTATTAAATTTCATTTTATATGAACTTGTTGTTATTGAGGTAAGCTACCTCTTTTTCTATTTTTATTGGCTTTCAACTTAGTTTTTCTACCATTGGGCACCGCTTAACACCCTTGTTCTCCTCACCCTCCATTGGAGGGGTGTACTCAGGTACCTATTGGTGTGCTACCAAAAGGCCCTTTAGTTGTTTTTGACATACTGCACCATTTCGGCTCCCGTTGTCTCTATGTTTTTTGTTTTTTTTAGGGAGATTGGTCACCCTCCACTTCAGTATGTTTTTGGGATGTGGGAGGAAACCAGTGCCCGGAGGAAACCTACACATACACTAGGAGAACGTACAAACTCCGAGCAGATAGTGCCCTGGCTGGGAATCCTATTACCATGATTATACCACACAGTTGGCCTGACGTACGAAACCTACGTAAAATTGTCATGTGCAGCAAGCACGTGGCAATTTTACTGGTACTAACAACAGGGGGTGGCGTGCGTTACCCTGGTAGCACAGTTCGCTGCCAGTGTACCATGCGGTATCATGACAACACATGTGTAATGCGCGTTGCACTAATAGGGTAACACGCTGCTCACCTGTCTTGAAGCACCAGTACATTTAATTGGCACTGCCAAGTATATTACATGCCTTTGGTGTTAATGTGATGGAGATAGATAGATACATAGATAGATAATAGATATACTGTATATAGCTCTATCTATCTATCTATCTATCTATCTATATATCTAGATTGTAATCCCTTATATTGTAAGCCTCTGGCAGGGTCCTCCCTTCCCTAGTGTATTCTACATGATAGTGTGCTCCTTTCCCATGACAGCCTGTGCTTTTACTACTGGGCCTACCTAACCAGCCCATAGTCACATGATCATGTATCTTGTACCGTTCGCCTTGTATAACTTTGTACTATAACCTTATGTCTGCATAAGATGTTGGCGCTGCGTAATATGTTGGCGCTTTATAAATACTATATATATATATATATATATATATATATATATATATATATATATATATATATATATATATATATATATATATATATATATATATATATATATATATATACAGTGGTGTGAAAAACTATTTGCCCCCTTCCTGATTTCTTATTCTTTTGCATGTTTGTCACACTTAAATGTTTCTGCTCATCAACAACCGTTAACTATTAGTCTAAGATAACATAATTGAACACAAAATGCAGTTTTGAATGATGGTTTTTATTATTTAGTGAGGAGAAAAACTCCAAATCTACATGGCCCTGTGTGAAAAAGTGATTGCTCCCCTTGTTAAAAAATAACTTAACTGTGGTTTATCACACCTGAGTTAAATTTCTGTAGTCACCCCCAGGCCCAGGGTCGGACTGGGACACTAAGGGCCCACCAAGGAAGTTTCAGCCTGGGGCCCCCCCCCCGATCCCCTCCTCCTCGCCACCCCCCCCCCACCCATTTTGGGCTCACATACACATGTACTCTAGAAATTTTGCATGAGTTTATGGTAGGGAAAAGATTGTGAGCACTTCTGAGGACAGTCTCCAATAGGGATATGTCCACATGCGGCGCGCCGCAGCGAAAGTAAATGGGTGTCACCACGCACTGGAACATCGGCGTGGTCACGATGAGTCATGGGCAGACTTAAAAAAAAAAAAAAAACACAACATAAGTAGCGGTGTTATTCACAGAGATTAGGTCCGACCAGATACATTTTAGATAAAATATTCAAGTAGTTACATGCCTCATGATAATTCATCAAGTAGTCAAATCGCAGCAGATTTTCCGACAAAATGCAATCAGGTTGGCGGCTGATACCCCCACAAAATGCAATCAGATTGGCGGCAGATACCCCCCAAAATGCAATCAGGTTGGTGCCAGATACCCCCCCCAAAAGTGGGCAGCAGTGACCAGAAAATCGTAATGTGGGCAGCAGACACCTGAAAATCGCAATGTGGGCAGCAGTGACCAGAAAATCGTACTGTGGGCAGCAGACACCAGAAAATCGTAATGTGGGCAGCAGACACCTGAAAATCGCAATGTGGGCAGCAGTCACCAGAAAAGCGTAATGTGGGCAGCAGACACCTGAAAATCGTAATGTGGGCAGCAGACACCAGAAAATCGCAATGTAGGCAGCAGTGACCAGAAAATCGTAATGTGGGGAGCAGACACCTGAAAATCGTAATGTGGGCAGCAGTCACCAGAAAATCGCAATGTGGACAGCAGTCACCTGAAAATCGTAATGTGGGCAGCAGACACCTGAAAACCGCAATGTGGGCAGCAGACACCTGAAAATCGTAATGTGGGCAGCAGACACCTGAAAATCGTAATGTGGGCAGCAGACCCAGACACCTGAAAATCGTAATGTGGGCAGCAGGCACCTGAAAATCGCAATGTGGGCAGCAGACACCTGAAAATCGTAATGTGGGCAGCAGACACCAGAAAATCCTAATGTGGGCAGCAGTGACCAGAAAATCGTAATGTGGGCAGCAGTGACCAGAAAATCGTAATGTGGGCAGCAGTGACCAGAAACCCCCCTCCCTCACCTAGGGGCCCCCCCTCCAGAATTGCAGCCAGCGGCAAATAATCACTTACCAGCATGACGGAGATGAGATCCGTAGCTCTGCGTGCCGCTGGCTGGTCTTCTCTCTGCTTCTTGAACTGACTGTCCAATCACGCTCTCGCAGTACTTCCTGCGAGAGCGTGATTGGACAGTCAGTTCAGGAACCAGAGCAGACCAGCCAGCGGCACGCAGAGCTACGGATCTCATCTCCGTAACTCATGCCGTTAAGTGATTCTTCCCCGCTGGCTGCAATTCTGGAGAGGGGGGGGAGCGCGGAAGGGGGGCCCCTAGGTGAGGGAGGGGGGGGGAGGCTTCCGCCCCTCCCTGCCGATCTGTGCACAATGTCCCCCCTTCCTGCGCTTAGCCCCCCTCCTTTTTAGCACTGGGGCCCCCAGGAGGCGGGACGGCCGGGGCCCACCGATGGGACCATCGGTGGTTCGGTGGGCCTGTCCGAGGCTGCCCAGGCCTGATTACTGCCACACCTGTTTCAATCAAGAAATCACTTAAATAGGAGCTATCTGACACAGAGAAGTAGACCAAAAGCACCTCAAAAGCTAGACATCATGCCAAGATCCAAAGAAATTCAGGAACAAATTAGAACAAAAGTACTGTAATAGAGATCTATCAGTCTGGTAAAGGTTATAAAGCCATTTCTAAAGCTTTGGGACTCCAGCGAACCACAGTGAGAGCCATTATCCACAAATGGCAAAAACATGGAACAGTGATGAACCTTCCCAGGAGTGGCCGGCCCACCAAAATTACCCCAAGAGCGCAGAGAAATCTAATCCGAGAGGCCACAAAAGACCCCAGGACAACATCTAAAGAACTACAGGCCTCACTTGCCTCAATTAAGGTCAGTATTCACGACTCCACCATAAGAAAGAGACTGGGCAAAAACGAGCTGCATGGCAGATATCCAACGTGCAAACCACTTTTAAGCAAAAAGAACATTGAGGGCCCTTTTCCACCTGCAATCGCTAGCGTTCACGCTGAACGCTACCGATTGCTGAATCGCAAAACCGGCGATTCCCCCGACGTTTGCGGCCGCGATTTTGCTATGCTATGCACTGCATAGCAAAATCGCGGCAATTATCGCTCCGCCGCGCGTTCGCGTTCCCGACAAAAGCGAATCGCGGTAGTGGAAATGACCTACCGCGATTCCTATGTTAAAAAGCAAACCGTAGCGATTGTAAAATCGCTAGCGGTTTGCGGTTTTGTGATTCAGCCAGCGCAAACGCGCTGGTGGAAAAGGGCCCTAAGGCTCGTCTCAATTTTGCTAAAAAAAACATCTCAATGATTGCCAAGACTTTTGGGAAAATACCTTGTGGACCGACGAGACAAAAGTTGAACTTTTTGGAAGGTGCGTGTCCCATTACATCTGGCGTAGAAGTAACACAGCATTTCAGCAAAAGAACATCATACCAACAGTAAAATATGGTGGTGGTAGTGTGATGGTCTGGGGTTGTTTTGCTGCTTCAGGACCTGCAAGGCTTGCTGTGATAGATGGAACCATGAATTCTACTGTCTACCAAAAAATCCTGAAGGGGAATGTCCGGCCATCTGTTCGTCAACTCAAGCTGAAGCGATCTTGGGTGCTGCAGCAGGACAATGGCCCAAAACACACCAGCAAATCCACCTCTGAATGGCTGAAGAAAAACAAAATGAAGACTTTGGAGTGGCCTAGTCAAAGTCGTGACATGAATCCTATTGAGATGTTGTGGCATTTTGCAATTATAATGGAACCATTGGCAGAATATATAAGACTGTCTCAAGATATTAGAGGTGTCACCATTGGAAAATGTGAATATAAATGTAATTTATTTGCTGATGATATTTTATTAACTCTTACCTCATCACACACTTCGCTGCCAAATTTGTTAAATATTTTGAAAAATTTCCAACAATATTCTGGGCTAACAGTAAATTTGGAAAAATCAGAGACAATTTTTTGTAATATTCCAAAAACTATAATATTAGCATTGTCTAAAAAATTTGGTTTTACTTCATCCTTACCTTTTATTAAATACCTAGGCATCAATATTTCCAATCATAGAGATTCATTGTATAAATATAATTATTTACCTATTCTAAAAAAATTTAGAGAAGATTTTCAGAAATGGAATACTATGCAAATTTCTTGGATGGGGAGAGTAAATTCATTTAAAATGATGCAGCTTCCACAAATTCTATACCTTTTTCGCTCAATCCCTATATCTATCCAATCCAATGATATATTAAAACTGCAACGAGAATTAAGTAAATTTATTTGGTGTGGTAAAAAACCCAAAATTTCATCTAAACTTATGTTGTTATCAAAAAAAGATGGAGGTTTATCAGTCCCAGATATCAAAAAATATTATACAGCAGCCCAGATTGCACAATTAATATCTGTGGAAAAAGGTAACTTATCTCCTTTATGGGTACAATTAGAAGAATCTGTTATTGCCCCATTTTCATGGCCTGGAGTATTATGGAGTTGCACACGAAATTTACCAAAATATTGTTTACCATCAACATTACATTCTTTGAGAATATGGAGAAAAAATAGATTTAAATATAATTTACAAACAAAAAATTCTGGCATGGTTGAGATATCAGGTTCCCCAGATCTTCCTAAGCGGTTACATTCAAAATTCTCAACATGGAATAGTAACAATAATTGTAACATTAGTAAACTTATTCATTTATGCCATAAACAAAAACTTCCGTCTTTATACCAAATTATTAGATCTAAAAAAATAACTACTTTATCTTTAAACTATCTAGATCCATTTTACAAGTTTTTTGCATCCAAATTTAAAGATAAATCTATAGATTTCCATACTCAATTTGAATTTATTTGTTTAAATAATCCGTTTAGAAAGGGTATGATATCCATATTATATTCTGTTTTGAATAATAGTTCTAACATAAATAAACATAAGTATATGATAGACTGGGAAAATGACTTACAAATTTCTCTAGAAAGAGAGACATGGTGTGAGTTAAATGAATCTATTCATAAAAACTCTATTTATTATTCTTTTGTTGAAACATCCCTTAAAGTACTACATAGGTCTCACCTCACTCCAGTTAGACTCCATGCTATGTTTCCAGAAAAATCTTCTAATTGTTTTAGAAGGTGTGGGGGTAGAGGTGATGTAATACATATGTGGTGGTACTGCCCTAAAATTTCAAAATTTTGAACAAGGGTAAATAGACTAATTAATAAAATTTTGCATCTTCATTTAACAAAAGATCCATTAGTTCTTCTTTTGGGGAAACAACCTGAAAATATTTCTATACAAGAATTTAAGTTACTTCAAAATATTACTATGGCTGCTAAATTAATTGTAGCTAGGAAATGGAACACACCAGATTTACCCTTGTCTGAGTTTCATAGTCTAATCTCCTCCACTATGGTTTCGGAAAAAATAAATGCAATTTTGAATGATTCTATCTCGTTGTTTGAAAAAATATGGATGCCTTGGTTATTATCTATATCTAATTCTACTAGTAATCAATATATAACAAGATTATAATTTTTTAGTTCCTGACATTGTTTATTTATTTCTTTATTTTATTTATCTTTTGTTGATATGGTGATATTTCTATTTACTATTATTTTGTCCAGATATTTTAATATTTCTGTTCAGGCACTATGTTAAGTGCCCATAATTTTTAATAAAAATGAGTACTTTGATATTATATATGGCTGATATTACATACAATATTCTATATTTCTATGTTTTCATAATATTACTATTGCATTTATATATGTAAAAACGTTATTGATTGTAATTAAATTGTTTATTACTTGCTTCAATAAAAAGTTGGAAATGAGATGTTGTGGCATGACCTTAAAAAGGCGGTTCATGCTAGAAAACCCTCAAATAAAGCTGAATTACAACAATTCTGCAATGATGAGTGGGACAAAATTCCTCCAGAGCGCTGTAAAAGACTCGTTGCAAGTTATCGCAAATGCTTGATTGCAGTTATTGCTGCTAAGGGTGGCCCAACCAGTTATTAGGTTCAGGGGGCAATTTCTTTTTCACACAGGGCCATGTAGGTTTTGAGTTTTTTTTCTCACTAAATAATAAAAAACATCATTGAAAACTGCATTTTGTGTTCAATTATGTTATCTTTGACTAATAGTTAACGCTTTTTGATGAGCAGAAACATTTAAGTGTGACAAACATGCAAAAGAATAAGAAATCAGGAAGGGGGCAAATAGTTTTTCACACCACTGTGGATAGATGGATAGATAGATAGATAGATAGATAGATAGATAGATAGATAGATAGATAGATAGATCTAGATAGATAGATAGATCTAGATAGATAGATAGATCTAGATAGATAGATAGATCTAGATAGATAGATAGATCTAGATAGATAGATAGATCTAGATAGATAGATAGATCTAGATAGATAGATAGATCTAGATAGATAGATAGATCTAGATAGATAGATAGATCTAGATAGATACAGTAGATAGATCTAGATAGATAGAGAGAGAGAGAGATACAGTAGATAGATAGATATGTATATATATATATATATATATATATATATATATATATACATATCTATCTATGTGTGTGTATATATATATATATATATATATATAGATAGAGATATAGATATATGTACGCTAGTTTGTATCATTTAGTCCCTGTGATCATGATACGGCCATACAGTCAATCAGCATTGTATACTAGATGGACTCCTTAACACGATGAACCCAAAGTACTTCCTGAACCCATTAGATGCACTCTACTGAGGTGCGTACGCCACATATTGTGAACCTGGGCTAAGCGCAGGTGTTTGCCTTTATTTGTGGCATAGTGGATAGCAGTAGTGGATAGCGCTCTTGCCTTGCAGCACTGGGTACCTGGTTTGAATATGTTGGCGCTATATGAATCCAATTACAAAAAACAAAAATCCCAGCAAGGGCACTATCTGCATGGAGGTTTTACTGTATGTTCTGCCTGGGTCTGCGTGGGTTTCCACCAGCCACTCTGGTTTCCTCCCACATCCCAAAAACATACAGATAGGTTACATTACATTTTTGAGGCACATTGAAAGAATTTCATTTTTGACTCATTAAACCTTTTATTTTCATGATGAATGTTTTTTCCCCGCTGTAAATTGTATTTCCTATTAAAAATGATTGTTTAATGGTTGCTATGATTCATTTTTACTGATATCGCCATGAGCATTGCGTGTCTCAATATGTATTGCATCCAGTGACAAATTACCAGGTTTGTTTGTGCCACAATATTATTGATGAGCCTTTTTCAGCTGCAGATGAAGGAAGTTATGGTTGAAATTGTAGAAAAAAAAATGGTAGTGATTTATCCAGAAAGATAAGAGGAAAATAAAACCGCACGATGTCACAGAAGATGATTTATGTTAATCCATTTGTGGTCCTTCTTCACTTATTGCACTTTGATGTGTGGTGTGTTTGTTTTATATCAGGGATAATATCTTGGAAATGTTACCAGATAAGAAATGTCAGATTGGCTTCAATTATAGACTATTACATATCACAATGTTTGCAGTCCCGGTTCCTAAGCAAAATTTTTGCAAAAAATTGGTTCAGCGATAATTTAATTTATAACCTTATGTCTTAGGGAATTATTCATCTGAAGCAAAAAGGAGCAAGGTTAGAGAGAGATATTGTGGGGATATATTAACCACTTGAGTACCAACAGCCTCTGGCCCCTTAAAGTGAACCAGAGACGAAGCACCCTCTTGTATTTTACCATATATCAGTGGGAACATTCGAGAAAACACCTACCCTGCTCTCGGTTTCATTCTTCACTGCTCAGCCTGCTTCTAATCAGCCCTGATAAAATCCCCGACTGAGCATTCAGTCTGGCTTTGCTCAGAAATCATCATAGCTGAGTCTGTCTTCTCTGATGTCTTTTCAAGCCCAAGCCTGCCCCCTTCTGGCTCTGCTATAATGACTGGTAAAATACATGAGGGTGCTTCGTCTCTGGTTCACTTTAAGGACCAGAGGCCGCTGGTATGAAAAATTGGGTCCCAACGACGCCAGGCACCACAGATTTGACGCTACCGCTGGTTGCGTCTCTCTCCCATAGTGTTCAGCCGAAACGTGCGTAATTTTGCATTTCCATTATTACGGACATGAATTTTGCTGCTATTATGTAAATTTGTAATTGCCATACATACCATAATTCACAAATTCCGTAAGCGTAATTTTGCGTTTCGGTGCAAATTTGTGTTTAACGAATGTTCATAATTTTGTGTTTTCTATGGAAACAGATATTTTCATTACAAAAATGGACGTAATTTCGTTTTTGATAGTAATGAATGTAATTTAGTTTTTGATAGTAATTATGCAAATTTAAGTAATTACTAAACTCAGAAAAGTCACTCATTGATTGCAATTACTGATAATGCAAAGGCCCCTGCAAGTGGCTCTGGACCTGAACATGTTTAACACAAAATTCTGATTCGTTTCCATTACGGAAATTATTGTAATTACAAAAAATTATCGTAATTACGAAATTTTGCATAAACGTAAAATTTCGCTTAATTTTACAAAATTACAAATTTTCTAATCGTCAAAATTATTTAACAAATTACGTGAAATTTCGCGCAGTCGTAATTAGGCCATGACACTCATCACCACTCTCGCTTCGCTGAAGCTCACTCCCTCTGCTGTCGCTAGGATTGGCAGAGCTCTGTGAGCTGGTCAGCAGTCAATTTCTTTGGCTCCTGACCTTGTGGTCAATGTGAGCCAATGAGTGACTCACAGAGCTCTGCGGTCATACCGACAGCAGGGCGAGTGAGCTGCAGCAGTGAGAGAGCGGCGCGATCAGTGGTAGTGGTGTTAGCGCACGGGGGAACACTCTAACCACAACACCCTGGGAACAGAAACTTAGCCATTTCTGAAATCCTGCCACCCTCTGTGCTGGAGCCAATGATCTGTATACGTATATGAACGCCGCCGGTGAGCTGGGCACAGGGTGAGCCGAATGACCGTTCACCCTTCTGCCGCTCAAATTCCCAGTGGTGTAAAATACTCTTCCCCCTCAGAGTTCTTGTAACTCTGAGGGAGAAGTAATTTGTAACCCCAAGTTACCCGTTTGTCGGGCAGACACTAGTGCAATAGCGGCACCCAAGTCGTGCACTACGCTGCCGGCACCAGGCGCTGAAAGCACCTGCTTCGAATGATCTCACCTTTTACAATTTCTGATAAATTGAACTTTAGCCATCCAGGGTTTTTATACTGGCATCTTACTGACATATCTCTCTCATATAGTCTGACAGTGATGGCTAACCTTGGCACTCCAGTTGTGGTGGAACTACAAGTTCCATGAGGCATTGCAATACTCTGACAGCTCTAAGCATAACTCGAGAGGCAGAGGCATGATGGGATTTGTAGTTTTGTCACAGCTGGAGTGCCAAGGTTAGCCATCACTGGTCTATGATAACGTGTAGTCATTCAGAAACAAGAAGCTTGGACACCTGTGGAAAATGGAAGTTGAGTGCCACTGTTGGCACTATGTTAATTAGCGGCAACCGGCACTCAAGCAGAAGTTTGGGTGCCCGTTAACGTTTATCCTCAATATTATTGTTTATAGTATCATTTTATGTAGTAACTCTGGTATTTTCCATTTTTTTTTTGTGTTGGATTTGTGACGGAGGGACGGTTGAGGTTAGGCATCGGAAGGGGGTTTGAGAGCAGAGGGTATGGTTAGGAGTCAGGAAGGAAGGGGGGCTGTTAAGGTTGCATCAAAAGGGGTTTGCAGTAGGGTGGGGCAGTTAAAGGTTAAGCATCAAAAAGGGGATTGCAGTAGGGTAGGGCAGTTAAGGTTAGGCATATGAGGAAGGGGTTTGCAGTAGGGTGGGGCAGTTAGAGGAACTCCAGTGAACATTTTACTGTTGGCAGGTGATGTAGCTGCTGCATGGTTTTTGGCAGTTGGAAACAGCTGTAAACAGCTCTTTCCCACAAAAGTTCAAACTTTTCTTGTGGGAGGGGTCACTTGTGGGAGTGGTTTAACCACAATATCAGTCATACAGCGCCCCCTGATGGTCTGTTTGTGAAAAGGAATAGATTTCTCATGTAAAAGGGGTATCAGCTACTGATTGGGATAAAGTTCAATTTTTGGTGGGAGTTTCTCTTTCAGGGTAGGCATGAGGAAGGGGTTTGCAGTAGGGTGGGGCAGCTAAGGTTAGGCATCAGGAAGGGGTTGACAGTAGGGTGGGGTGGTTAAATCTAGGCATCAGAAAGGGGTTTGCAGTAGGGTTGGGTGCTTAAAGGGGAACTGAAGAGAGAGGTATATGGAGGCTGTCATGTTTATTTCCTTTTAGACAATACCAGTTGCCTGGTAGCCCTGCTGATCCTCTGCCTCTAATACTATTAGCCATAGCCCCTGAACAAGCATGCAGCAGACCAGGTGTTTCAATGGTTCAGACTTATAAGTCTGATCTGACAAGACTAGCTGCATGCTTGTTTCTGGTTTTAATCAGATACTACTGCAGAGAAATAGACCAGCAGGGCTGCCAGGCAACTGGTATTGATTAAAAGGAAATAAACATGACAGCCTCCATATACCTCTCTCTTCAGTTCCCCTTTAAGGTTTGGCATTAGGAAGGGAGGGACGGATTGTTGCGGTTAGGCATCTGCAAGGAGGTTTGCGAGGGGGGGGAGGGTGTTAGGAAGGGATGTTAGGCACCACCAGGGGGGGTTAGGGTTTAGGCATCGATAATGAAGCGGTTCTGTGTGAGAGTAGGGTTAGGTTTAGCTGTACTAGGATATCAGTAGCATTTACTGATATTTTACTAATGAAAATGTAACACTCTAAAATAGTCAAATCATGTTTTTGTTACCGATATTCTACAATCAGCTATATCCTGTGCCCACATTTCTTTATGGTTCCTTACACTATTCATTCACTGGCTGTACATCCCTGAAGTCATTGCAGCAGGTGACGAGGCTGATGTTCAGTTTTATATAATGGCTTCATACCATATTTTTACATATAAACAATTTTTTACCACTGAGCGGAATGGTTTCTGTATAGTTGAATGGCTCAAGGCTATGAGACAGCTGCACAATAGTTTCAATCACCTATATATGCTGGAGACAAGTCCATGTGACTAACTGGTGGACCTCTGTAGTTTAGAGAGTACTTTGAACATGTAAATATATGAACAGCAGCAGTATTTTCAAGGATGAGGAGAAGTCAAGATCACAGCGAGACAGAAGAATGCATCTCTAGCGGCCAGAACTTAATGTGCTTTTTTTTCAGTGATGTGCAGTCTTCGTGACTTTGTTCTTCAGAAATCTTATTGTGGATAAGTGTTTCAAACCAACTGGAAATGAAATGGATGAGAAGCTAAGGATGGTCTATCTATCTATCTATCTATCTATCTATCTATCTATCTATCTATCAGACAAGTGTGTGAGCCACCATCACTGTACTTTTACTTTAACTAAACTTGGTATACATATCCCTTACTACCCCCCCCCCCCCCACGCATGCACGCGCACACACACACCTGGGTGGAACCACAAATGGCCAATCAGGTTTTACCCATTCACATCAATGGCAAAATGTAGGCTGACATCCTCACAGTAATAAAGCCAGAGTCCCCAAACTTGGCACAGTTGGTCACTAGGTGACCGAGGTTAAAAGTCAGGGAATGTGGGTGTAGCTTAAAACAACCAATCAAATTTCAGCCATTTATTTTAAATAAGAAAATTTAAACTGCAGCCGCTGTTATGCCTTTTAATGGCAGGGTTCTCAAACTTGGCACAGTTGGTCACTGGGTGACTGGGATTAATATTTAGGAAATTGGGTGGGGGCAACGACTTCTGCAAATATCTTTTTGCCGTGATGGTCGCTGTCATGACCCCGAGAAGAGGTGGTGATAGAGAGAGACTCCTGTCACTGAGGGAGTCTTATTTGATCTCCGAAACTGAAGCAATGGCCCATATAAATGAGTTGTGTGTTTTTGGAGAGATAATGTATGGTTGTAAATAATGTTTTCTGTGCTACAATATTTATCCTATTTAACTATAATTGTGGTTATGCTAGGGGTTAGACACTCTATTCCTGTATCTTTGGTGGGAGATGGTCATAATAATTGTCTTCTTCTTTTTTCTTTCTTTTGTTAAGTTAATGGTAGTACGATGTTCTCACTGTACCTGAAATATGCTAGTGCAGTAAAATACACTGCTCCATGCTGTCCTGGGCTGTCTGGTCCATGCAGATTCTGTTCTAGTGCATTCCCTCTTACTATTTTTAAAGAGTGACGTGCACTGGGGAGCACAGTCATGCTGTGTTCAGCTCATTACCATGGCGCCCTGAATTGTGTGCTGGCGTTTTGGTGAAGGCATGTTGGCAATTGACAGCCATTGGCTGACAGCAGTGATTATGCACACGTTTCGTGATGCAATCAGGCCAGTCGGCTAGAGCGGAATAGTCATTGGCTATGACGGTTCGGGTAGGTGTGACGCATGTACGCCATGAATATACCCCTCCCCTCCCGTGGCATTTATGCAACACTTTACGCCATGGTAGCCGCAACATCCGGGATCAAGCACCATTAGGTGCAAAACAATAGTTGGAGGAGGCCACTGTGTGTAAGACAACACAATCGGTGATGTATACTGGCTTTTTACAATATCTAATTACGAATTGCTGCTGTTAGCTTTACATTGCTGTGTGCAATAAACTTTTGCTTGAAGTTACTGGTGCCCATGTGTACTGTTGTATGGCAAAGTAGGTAGTGAGTGTCACTTCGTGCTTGGCCGGATGCCAGACAGTAAGGCGGTAATCCCCGAAGCCCTGTTTTTGGCGGTGCAGACATCGCACCGCCAATCTGCAGTTTGGACCCGGCCTCAGGGTCAGAGCTTCATGTTGCATTAAGTTGGTGCCCGTCCACATATGGGCATGTTTGAGTTTGCTTTGCATACAGTTCAGATTACTCCCACATTACACTGGGCACTTGAGAAAGGGCGAAGTAGTCTGAAATCTTTCTGGATTGTTTGAGTGAGTGGTGGTCTCCTTGCTTCTAGTGGCTCCCTACTACAACGTGGAAGGTCTGCAGTGTTCCATACACAAAACAATGCCTTCAGGGGCACTTAGTTGGGTTGATCTACAAGGCTGATTATTTGCTGGCACACCAAGAGGGATTGAGGTCCACTCTAGATAATTGGCTTAGGTGGCCGACAACCACATGTTATGAAATGTGGGGCCGGTGGTATCTGGTCCAAGCATTGCTCCAATTCTCGTTTTGATGCGAGTAAAAAACTGGCCAGACTGTCATGGAATTTGGTGTTGTTGGTTATGCACACCAATCATGTCCCAACTCTCTAGTTTTGAAGGAGAGTATAAAACTGGCCAAAAGTATTGTAATGCTTCGGGGTCATACTTTAACCAACCAGAGCAACAAGGCTGGTGGCTGAATAATGGAAGAGGCTACACAGGCTGCCCAGTGCAACAGCAGCTCTGGGCTTCCGATATTGCTACAAATAAAACACAATGGCAGCACAGTGCGATGTTGCGCTACCTTAGTTCCCACTGTGCTGCCTTATCGATAGCAAGCATTCAGACAGGTACAAGACAGAACTATAGATTGGAACGTAACTAGTAGCAACCGCAGCTCACAGTCACGTCCACAGAAGCAGAGCAAGCAGGCTAACAGTCACCAGCAAGCATCCACCAAGAAAAGACTACAGGATAGAATGTAACTAATAGCAACCACAGCCTATAGTTACGTTCCAGAGTAGCAGAAAAACTACCAGTCACCAACGTGGTGATGGCAGAACCCAAGCTATCAGAATAATGTACTTCATTGACCCGCCGCGGATGCAGCGAACGTCCAACAAGCATGGAAGTAGGCAATACGCAATAATACAGAAAAATAACAAACGGCTCAACTAACGGATAAATATATATTAGCAAGTCTGCATATATATTTATCAAGAAACTAGCTAAAGCACAAGTAATAAGGTCGCATTGAACTACAATAACAGAACTATACAGAGTAACAAGGTGCCCAGCAGACCAGCGTACTGACCGCAATGACGGGCAGGGTCTAAAATGGGAGGCAGACTTTTAAACCAGCATCAGCCAATGGATCCAAGCATGCAAATTTCCGCACAGCTGAATGGTAATCACTCTGTCCTGAGCTTGCTTGATTACCATTTGCTAGCTCGCTGTGAATGCAAAGAACTCTCATAAGAAATACATGCAGGATTATGTAACATACATGCAGGAAATCCAGGGTTATCTGGCCGCAGCTCAGCTGCAACAAGAAATTGGAATAATAACAGCATCCTGAGCTGCCCAGAACTGCAGAGCGATTGCAAATGACAATGAGACTTATTGCGAATGCACAACCGAATGCAAGCAGATAAGCCAGAACTGTCTGTTTGCAGCTCCACTGCAACAGACAGAATACGCTACAAGAGGGATCCTTACAAGTATGCCATGGAACTTAAAGATATTGGTGGATTTGTGGAGTGGAGGAGCCCACAATATGGTTGTTAAAACATAACATGTAAATAAGAGGTAATTGCTTACCTCTCCAGAAGATACAGACACTAGTTCAACTGGAAAAATATCTGTTAAGATGGCCATACACTCATTAGATTAGCAGCAGATAGATCATCAGATATATTTTCTGATCTATCTGATGTGTTTAGGAACATTTTTTTACTAGGAACAGATTTCCAATAGATTTCAGTATGGAATTTTTTTGCCATCAGATTTCCATTAGGTCCAATGCAAATTGATAAGCAATCTCAACAGATCTCAACTGCATGTCAGATCGATCAAAATTGATCGAAATTGGGCGCAAAGCGATCGGGCAATCGATCGGGCTTCTAATCGGCTGAGTGTATGGGCCTCTTTAAACTGACAATGGCCTCAATTCACTAAGCTTATCTCCTGTCTTTTCATTTCTGAGCCATTTCTAGTGTTATTACCATGGTGATAATGCATGTAGCAAACGTAACTCTTCGGTGTTTAAGTTAAGGAGAGATCTCTAAAGTTAACCGTTCAATCTTCAAAATAACGACAGAATTCTAAAGTTAAAGACAGGCGGTAACATAAGGACAGAAATAAGATAACTCTCTCACCATGAAAACTTATCTCTATGCTTTAATAAGGCAAGTAAGGTAAGTTTTTCTCTTGCCTTATCTCCACCATTGATCTTAGTGAATTGGGGCCAATGGTGTTTCGTGGGTCATGGCCCGCTTCCTCAGGTCAATATAAAAAATGTCTTAGCAGCATAAGGAGCAAAGTGTAACCGCTTCTACTCTTCCCCACCCTTCTATCAGCCCTTCTATGGGGGTAATAGCTTTATAGTTTTACAGGAGAAAAAACGTTCAGTATATGTCAGGACCTGGAGCACCAAGTGGGGATGGTGAGGTGAATTCCCCAGAAGCTTATCCTTTTTGAGTATTTAATCATATATACTTTCACCCCCCTATACCTAACGATACTGCACCATTGGGCCCCTGGTCTCTCTCTACTTCTCGTTTAGGTGCTCTTAGCCCCTACAAGAACCACCAAACCCATTCTAAAGCATTGTCCCAATTCTTTTTAAGCTTGGCTTAAAAGTGTTCAACTTATATCATAGAATTTGAAGATATTGGTGCGATCTGCTCCTTTTACCAGATGATACCATATAAAGCAGAAATCATGTAATTCTATAGTTCTTTCTTCCAGCTTGAAAACCTTTCGCTTCTGAAGACCTGCGCTATGATTGCCTTCTGAGGCTTTGCTTGTTTGCTATCCTACAGATATTGTTGCCCAGCATTCCTGGATTCAGTACTACACTTGTTTAAGCATAGAGTTTCATTCCTCTTTCACATCTGTAATTCCCCCCGGATATTGCCCTCAGGATCCTTTTTATGTAGGAAAAAGTGTTATGTAGACTTCAAATGAACAGGATCAATGTATAATCAATGATGTTGCATTTACTGCATGCTGAAGATTATTATCGAGGTTCCAGAAAATAAACTCTGTAAATCCTCAACTGGAAAATTAACAAATGAATTCAAAGAAAATAAACTGATGGCAAGTCTTCAGCAACAGGAGTTGCTGAAGATGAGGATAAAATCCTATTTTATTCTGACGTATACCCAGGAATAGTAATGCAAAAGGTGGGTGTGATCAGGCATGCTCTTGAGTAGTGATGAGCTGATTCATTTGCACAATACTGGTAGAGGCGCCCAGGTGTAGATAAAATGGAGTTAAAACCAATAACAAAAACAAAAAAAGTTGAGGTGCCTTACCTCAATTATATCAGACTCCTAAGACAAAGTTTTATTTTACACAGGCAGCATGTTTCACTGGTCCAAGCCCGCTTCCTCAGGCCAATAAAAGTGCCGAAGTATAGATAGCCATATAGCATTGAGCGCCTCTCCACCCTTATTGTGCACGATAGCCAGTCTTTTCTACCAAGGAGAGCAATTATATCCAGTCATTAGAGTTGTCTCGAACCTCCTATTTTAGGTTTGCGGACCTCGAACGCAAACTTCCGCAAAAGTGCGAACCGCAGTAGACTTCAATGGACAGGCAAACTTTGAAGAATACAGACACTAATTCTGGCCACAAAAGTGATGGAAAAGATGTTTCAAGGGGTCGAACATCTGGAGGGGGGCATGGCAGAGTGGGATACACACCAAACGTCCCGGAGAAAATAATGGATTTGACGCAGTGCAGGGTTTTAAGGGCAGAAATCACATTGTATTGCTAAATTGGAGACATAAAGTGCTTTAAAACATCTTGCATGTGTATACATCAATCAGGTAGTGTAATTAGTGTACTGCTTCACATTGATAGACCAAACTCATTGTGTAACCCACCGCAAACAGCTTTTTGTGTAGTGATGGCCGTGCTGGACTGGTGCACACGATGGAGAGAGTTCAGGCGATGGCGGTTTTCAAGCCCATATGGTCGGGCTGAGGCAGCTCAATGACAGAACAGTAGTGACTGTCCAGCTGATCAAATTTAGTCTGTCCACAATGAAGCAATGACCTTATTTTGCGTGTGCCCCTCCCCCCTCCCGAGACACTCGTATAGCTGGCGGTCATTGCTTCAATGTGATACGCAGGCCCTTCACCATGGCAAGGTAATGATCACGAAGGGGAATGGGCACATGTACATGCCTTTTGGTTTGTTGTTGCAGCCGCAGTGCAGCCAGAAAAATTAGGCAGGCATGTACACGCACCAGAAAAATCAGTATAGCGGCCGCTGCTAGCAGCGGCCTTAAAAATTCAGGAATCCACCTGGAGTCCTGGACCCTGTTGGTGGTGGCAGAGAAGGCAGCCAAGCGGCCTGCGGGCAGAGATGCTGTGTGGGGACTGACTTAGTCTTGGGGCAGGCAGTCACACGGCGTGCAGGCAGAGATGCTGTGTGTGGGGACTGACTTAGTCTTCGGGCAGGACTGAGCGTGCTTTGCAGACCAGGCATTCGTGGTCAGATGGATCCTTGACCCAACGCTGTGTGCCAGAGATGTCACCACTTGCCTTTCAACATAATGGTACAGTTTAGGTATCGCCTTTTTTGAGAAAAAAATTGCAGCCTGGTATCTTCCACTGCGGTGTGGTTTTGCTTTTGTGTGCTGCTTTTCCTCAGGTGGTCATCCCATTGCAGTTTGTGCTTTGTGCCTTCATAAGGTAGTTGTCCCTACGCGGGTCTTGGGCTTTCCATGGCTCAATTTTTGGTGGCAGAGAGTACAGATGGCATTGCTCTCATCTGAGGCAGACACGCACAAAAATTTCCACACCGCTGAGCCCTGGGGTGATGGCACTTTGGTGGTGGTGGTCGACTGAGTGTTAAGTACGGTGCCAGAATCAGAGCAGGAGGAGGAAGATCTGTCACGCTTCCGTGCGGAAGCTGAGAAAGATGAGGTGTTCTGTGTTAAATAGTTAACTACGTCCTGACAATATTGGGGTTTGATGGCACGTGCCTTCTTCTGAACACTGTACTTTGGTCGAGGGCCGCATGAAATCACGACAGCGTGACCTCGAACAGACCTGCCAGGTGGCCTGCCTTTGCCTTTTGTTTTGTCCATATTGGGGGGTTGAAGTGAAAGGTATGCACGGACTTGACTTATACAATGTGCAGTTAACAGGTATGCATGGCGTGGTATATCACACTGCGTGCACGAACATAGGTGGGTGGGTGCACAGTGAACAGGTAGGTATATGCAGTGATGGGTAATGTACACCTGTCACACACACAGGTAGTCGCTGAATGTGCTGGGCCTGGAATTGGCACACACAGTAGGAATTACCAAGGCTGTCTATGCAACACAAGTGTCAGTGACACACACACACACACACACACACACAAAATAGATCACAAGAACAAGATTAGCTCTCAAAAGAGCTGTTGTGGGGTACTTTTTTAGCAAGAAGAATCAGCAAGGAGCAAGCTAACACGCCTACAAGAATGAATGAAAAAAAGAACAGCGCTGATGTCTAAGTTTCTAATTGTTTATATATTTATTTCTCCTTGTATAAAATCCTTTAAAAAGTAAAATCATTAAAAATCAAATTATAAGAATTCCTCGGGAATTCAGACAAATATCAATTATGCAAACTCCTTCATATGTCTCATAAAATTTAGACAATAAGCCCCTCACACATCCACATACGTGCTTTCATACATACAATGGAGCCACCTGAGTCTCTCTTAGAACTTATTCCATGTAAAGGTCCCCAGAAAGGATAAATCTCTCCTCTTTTGGTGTAAATGGGTATGTTAAACGAGTCTTTGTTATAAATGCTATTCACTCCCTTCCGTATTGTAGAAGATTTGCCCTCTTCTCTCCAGTGGGGGGCACGCTTACAGTCACTTGCGCGTCTCGCAGCTTTGATGCTATTCCATGCGGGCTCCGGCCGGTAGCCTCGTGGGTCAGGGACTCCTCTCACTACATCTCGCCGCTTCCACCGGTAGAGCGTCCGCCTCTGATCTTCTCGCGGCTCCGCTCGTTCTGGCTGTGCGGCTTCCGGATAGTTGGCTAGCTGGGAGTGACGTCACTTCCCTTCCGGGTTTCTGCGTCCCACTCTGCGTTCCAATGCGGCTGCTGCTTTTAAAGCGTATATAGGCAGGCCGTATATTGCGTACTTGGCGTACTCTGTTGCAAACTGTGGATACAACTTCTTAAGTTGGCAGAAAAACCCTCTTACATCGACATGTTTCGATGGTTAACGACCATCTTCATCAGGATAAGGGTTAACCACTAGCCACCATCTCTTGCTTTATGTAGACACCCAGATCATCAGATATCCGCCTCTTCTTAAAGGGGAACTCTATTTTTTAATCATAGTAACCACAAGCTGCTTCAGTATCTCTTCTTTACTCTTCCATGAACAACCAATGTATCTAAGCACCTAATTTTGAGTCTTTCTCCCACTCTATGGAGACTCAGGTGGTCCCCCAATCAGGTGGCTCCCATCCATTTCATTCTAAAAATCCAAACATTTCACATTCCTCATTTAGACCCTTAGGTACCATAGTATTTCGGTTAAAGATCCACTGGCTTTCTTTCCTTGACATCTTTGCTATATAGTTACCTCCTCTGGGGTTCCTCCAAACTATCTCCAATCCAAAATATACTACATTGTTAACCTTGCTTCCATGATTCTGTTTAAAATGTTTCGAGAGGGGATGCCCTTCCCAACCTTTCAAAATATTATTAAAATGTTCTCCTATACGTTTGTGCATTTTCTCTTCGTGTGTCCTATATATCTTTTGCCGCACGGGCATATAAGGCAGTATATGACACCCTTAGTGTCGCATGTTATTAGTTCATTGATCTTATATATTTCTTTCCCTTCATTTATTTGTTGAATTTTGTTATATCCCTTAGTTCTATGGCAGTTTTGACACCTCCCACATCTCACAAACCCCTTCCCCTGGATCTTTAATCGTGAACCTCCCCCATTGTTAGCCGTGGCTATCTTCAGGCCTATGTTGCTCACCTTCCTGAACACAAACGAGGGATACTCTGGCAATATGTCCCTTAACGTTTTATCACCCCTCAAAATCCCCCAATGTTTTTTGATAATCCCCTTGACACATCCCATTTGTGAGTTATATTTTAAATTCAATGTCATTGAGAAATCTCCAATATCCTCCTTTTGTTTTTTCTCCAACAATGTTTTCCTCTCCATTATATCCACTCCCCGCCTTACTTTCTCCAAAGCATCCCTCTTATAGCCTTTCTCTATGAACTGCTCAGACATTATTTCAGCTTCCCTTGTATATTGAGTCTCTTCCGTGCAGTTCCGCTTGAGTCTCATAAATTGGCCCTTAGGAATATTTTCTAACCATATTGGCAGATGACAGATGTTAGCCAGGATATATCCATTCACATCCGTGGCTTTTCCGTATGTTCTGTTTCTCAGATCCGCCCCCTCTATGTAAACAGACAAATCCAGAAAGCTAACCTCCTTCTCACTTATTTCCGCTGAGAAACTCAGCCCCTAATCATTAGTATTTATTCTATCAATAAAATTCCTCAGAGTTTCCTCAGTACCTCTCCAGACGAGCAGGACGTCGTCTATAAATCTTTTCCAGAGGACCAGGTCCGCGCCCGGCCCCTCATGCCCGTATATATGGGTTTGTTCCCAATGGGCCATGAATAAATTAGCGTACCCGGGTACGAACCTGGTCCCCATCGCCGTCCCACTCGTCTGGAGGTAGTGATCCCCTCCATATTCAAAATGATTGTGTGTTAATACATACAGGATTGCATCTTTAATGAATTGTCTCTGTTCATTTTGTAGTGTTTCATCCAAATTCAAAAAGTATTCAGTTGCCTCTATACCCTTACTATGTTCAATGATAGTGTATAGAGAAGCAACATCAAGAGTGGCCAGTAACCACCCCTCCTCCCACTCCATATTTTCCAGTATGTTTAGAATATGCCTGCTGTCCTCCAGGAAGGCGGGGGTATTCCGGACATACCCTTGCAAAAAGGTGACGATGTACCCCGATAGATTGGATGTAGATGAACCAATCCCCGATATAATCGGCCTTCCTGGAGGATCTGCCAAGCTCTTATGTATTTTTGGGAGGTGATAGAATCTGGCCACCCTAGGGTGCTTCATGCCTACAAGAGCCTAACTAAGCTTTCCCTATGAGAGTCTGCAGCAGATTTCCCTTCTCTAATGCAGGCACACGAGTGTGTTCAAAGCCTGACGCTGCCTGCCTTTTATAAGGGGGGGGGGGAGTGGCTCCAAGAGGGAGTGAAGCCTGACTGGCTACAATGTGCCTGCTGACTGTGATTTAGAGGGTCAAAGTTGACCCTCATGATGCACTATGGGGTGAACTGAACTTCCGGAAAAGTTTGTGGTTCTCCGCGATTGCGAACCACGGAAGTTCGCCGGCGAACCGTTTGGGCCATCTCTACTCACTAGGACTTTTTTCAAGGACATCTGAATGGAGAGGGATATGGAGGTTGCCATATTTGTTTCCTTTCAAACAATGCAGATTGCCTGGCTGTCCTGCCTGTCCTGCCTGTCTTCTGCCTCTTGTACTTTTAGCCATAGATCCTGAACAAGCATGCAGATCAGGTGTTTGCCTTATGTTTGACTGGATTTGCTGCATGCTTGTTTCAGGTGGGAATTAAGACACTACTGATGCTTGAAAGGCAGGGCTGCCAGGCAACAGGTAAAAAAGAAAAAAAATATGGCAGCCTCCATATCCCTCTCACTTTATTTGTCCTTTAAAGAAACAAGAAATAAGCAATGCATGCACACAGCTATGGAGTCCCTAATCTCTATCTAATTCACAAAGTAAAGGGACAGCAGCATACCGGTTTATGAACATTGATTCCAGACGTGTGTAGGATGGTTTCAGATCATATGTAACTTTCTTTTTTCTCTTAAACTGGTAGGCCATGGCACAATCAAACCAGGTAAAATTGGGTGCTGATGGTTGGCTCTTAGCTTGGTCGCTAACACCACTTCGGTTTTACTATTCGGTTGTTGCACTGACTTTTTAGATGTGGCAAAGGATTTGGCTTGGGTGGCTGTGGGCAGGAGGTTATCTTAGGTGTGGGGATTTGGTTGTGGCACTGGTCGCTTGTATAGGACCAGGAGTAACTTTGGGTGCTGAGGGTTTGGCACCAGGCTGGCGCTAAGAATTTGACAGTGGCACTGGGTGTTTTGCTATATTATAGCCAAGCACTGGGGGGTTGCTTTTGGGACCAGGAGTTCGGCTGCGGTGGCCGCCGAAGGTTCAGCTGTGGCACTATGGTTAGAGGTCAGTGTTGCACTTATTAATGGGAGTGTTATGCTCAGTCTACATGTGCCGATTTCTTATCAATCGAGCTGCTGATGCGGCTCGATTGATAAGTTCCGACAGGTCCGATCTCGCCGCGGCCGATTCCCCGCTCGTTCCCCGACGAGCGGGTATCAAATCCGACGCACGCACGGACAAGCGGGGACACGGCGGGTACGCGCGGGGATGCGGAAGAGTCGATCCGGCGGCTAATCGAGTCGCCGGATCGCTCCGTCTAGTTCGAGCTTTAGTGATGCGTAGTTGCTGATAGTATTGACAAATAAGCAAATTAGGCTTAGGAGTGGATTCACTCTCAGGCATCAGGCAGTATCCCTTCATATGCAGGTCTTCATGCTTCTTTGTCTCCAGAAGGTGATGATGAATGAGGTTTCCAGACACTTCCGTCTCTAGCATGCATGCACCAATAAGTGAGACGGGTCCTCCAGTATAAGGAAAGAGATCTTCATTATGGACATGTCAAAACCAATGCATTTCCTGAGGGAACTTCTTTGCTTCATCCGGGATCAGATACAAATGGAGACGAGGGAGCAGAGAAAGGCTACTTCTACAGGAGGCGGCAAGATGCATTTCATTGGTGAGGGTGTACAGTCATCTCGGTTTTAACTAAGAAAGTAATCTGCACTGCTTCCTGGAGAGTCATCAATATTCGGTTTTGCCCCCAAACCCCTTTTAGAAAACAAAACTTTTATAGGTATACATTGGGAGAGTAATGCTGGATCTGTTAAGGTCCTATCCTTGCTTGCTTGCTCCCACCTATATAGATGTAAAACTCTATTTGAAACATTTATGGTACTGTACAGTATTGTTCCTAAAGGACAACTGAAGTGAGAGTGATATGGTGGCTGCCATATTTCCTTTTAGGCAATACCAGTTGCCTGGCTACCCTGCTGATCCTCAGCCTCTAATGCTTTTAGCCATAGACCCTGAACAAGCATGCAGCAGATCAGGTGTTTCTGACATTTTTGTCAGATCTGACAAGATTACCTGCAAGCTTGTTTCTGGTGTTATTTAGACATGATGACTGCAGCCAAATGGTTCCGCAGGGCTGTCACGCAACTAGTATTGTCTAAAAGGAAATAAATATGACAGCCTCCATATACCTAATCAATCCAATCATAAGGGCCGCACATGTGTAGTGGATGCTGATGCTGGATCCCAATGGAAGATAATCCAAACGATCAAAAAGAGGGTCTGCACTCAGTCTTGAACAGGAACAATGTTACATTTTTATTGCTTCATCACACTCATGATACAGCATCTGTCACAGCCGATGATAGTTTAGGGGCCCTGGGGTTCCCCTTCATTAAAGGGAACCTAAACTGAGAATGAGATGTATTTTTCCATTTAAAATAATACCAGTTGCCTGACTCTCCTGCTGATCCTCTGTCTCTAATACTTTTTGCCACAGCCCCTGAACAAGCATGCACATCAGGTGCTCTGACTAAAGTCAGACTGCATTAGCTGCATGCTTGTTTCAGGTGTGTGATTCAGCCACTACTACAACCAAAGAGATCAACAGGAAGCCAGGCAACTGGTATTGTTTAAAAGGAAACATCCATATCTCTCTGTTTAGGTTCCCTTTAACCTGCTGGGCGTTTTCTTCGCCCGATTTTTTCCCCCTTTCATGTAGCTAGCCTAGCGCTAGCTACATGATTCTCCCCTTCCTCCTCTCTCCCTTCCACCCTTCTGATCGCCGCCGGCGATCACGCCCATAAGGAAATCCCGTTCTGAACGGGATTTCCTTTAGGGCTTCCCCCGTCGCCATGGCAATGAATGGAGTGACGTCATCGACGTCGTGACGTCACTGGGACTCCCGATCCACCCCAAAGCGCAGCCTGGCGGCGATTGGCCAGGCTGTGCACAGGGTGTGCGGGGGGGCCCTCTTTCGCGGCGGGTCGGCGGCGAGCGGCGGCGATCGGGGCAAACATGCAGCTAGCAAAGTGCTAGCTGCGTGTTTGAAAAAAAAATTATCAAAATCGGCCCAACGGGGCCTGAGCGGTGCCCTCTAGCGTCTCTGGACGAGCACAGCTCGTCCAGAATGCTAGGGAGGTTAAAGTGGATCCGAGATGAAAAACTAACTATAACAAGTAACTTGTCTATATATCTTATCTAAAGTTTAGATAGTTTACACAGCAAATCTAGCTGTAAACGGCTTTAATAGAAAATGATTATGTCTTCCTGTGATACGACAGCAGCCATGTTGTTTGAAAACATTACACAGAGGCAAGCTTATCTGTATCTTGAGCACTCAGCCTGTGAAAAAAACCTAACCCCTCCTCCTTCCTCCCTCCTCCCCTCTGCCTCTGAAATCAATGGCTAACACCTCCTCCTCCTGCCCAGACTGAGCTCCCATGAGCCTTTGCTACTGCCAAGGCTCTCTGAAAACCTTTGGGCGTGGTTTATTTAGTTTATAGGGAATTAGAATATTAAAACAAAAATAAAAAAGTATTTGGCTTGAGGAATGCCCTATAAACAATAGGAAAGGAACACAATTATGCAATGCGTAAAAATTCACCTCGGATGCACTTTAAAGAGAACCCGAGGTGGGGTTCTTACATCGCAATCCCCATACAGAGGCTGGGTCTGCCTATAGAGCCCAGCCTCTGTTGCTATATAGCTTCCCCCAAAGCCCCCCCTGCGCGCTGCGAGACCCCATAAAACACAGCCGCGCTATGCAGCTGTGTTTACCTCACTAATGTCAGTCTCCGCTCTCCCCCGCCTCCTGAATCGCTCCAGTCCCCGCCCGTGTCCCTTCCCTCCAATCAGTGGCGAGGGAAGGGACGTGGGCGGGGACCGGAACGATTCAGGAGGTGGGGGAGCGGCGAGACTGACATTAGAGAGGTAAACACAGCGCGCTGCGACACGCTGCGTGTCGACAGCGCGGCTGTGATTAATGGGGTCTCACAGCGCGCAGGGGGGGCTTTGGAGGAAGCTATATAGCAACAGAGGCTGGGCTCTATAGGCAGACCCAGCCTCTGTATGGGGATTGCGATGTAAGAACCCCGCCTCCGGTTCTCTTTAAGGCATAAGTAGACAGAAAACATGTACGCCTCTGTATCCCTATCCCTTCAGTTGTCCTTTAACAGTTTATATGTTTGTGTTATTATGTTCTAGTATTCATATACATACACTTCTTTGTTTTAATACATTTCTTTGTCTACTTCCTATCCTGTAGGCTTGTTGCCAGGCCACCCTGTACACTCCAACTGGTATGGTTCATGAACTGAAAAGGTATGCTCAGTGATTGTCCAACAAGCAGGGGAAGACCCCAGCGATTGAACCTGGAAGGGGGTTGTGCTTATGTTCCTTTACAGCGGTGGAGTGGCGTTGCTGGTAGGCATTCATAGGAATGGAATGGGACTACAGGAGTCAGTGAGTGTATTTATACAGTGACACATTGTATGGCTTTTGCAATTCTTGTCTTGTAGCCTCAAAGTGGCGGGACCTGCGAACTGGTTGTCAGGCCAAACTGCACAATCCTGGTTCCCTTATCTGTCATTTTACTATGAGTGAATACAATGGTATTTTAAGTATTTCTTTGGATTAGTGCCCAGAATCTGTAAATGTTGTTTAATGCATTACCTAGCACTATCCCATTTGCACCAAAATAACCTTGGATCTGCCAGCCTGTGCATTTTGTTCCAGCAAAACGTATTTTCTTACGCTAAGTGGTTTACTTATTCTAAATGCAGACAGGGGTCCTGCTAAAGTTCTGTGGCCTCAAGCGCCTTTTAGGTAGGAATCACAACTCCGTAAACTCCCAACACATGCACTAGTATTGTCCTTTGCTGTTATGTTCTACACTGACCTGCCAGACTGAGAACTAGGAGGAGCGTTGCTGCTGTCACCCAGTGACTGCTTTAGGCATTACAGCAAGCTTACCTGTTTCTCACTTGGCTAATTACTTACCAGGTGAGTCTGTAAAGTGGCAGCCACATTCACCTAGAACATTCTGGACTGATTAATGGGCTGATCAGTCTTGTTTGCATCTGCTCTCTGATTGGCTGCCTGTGTTATAAAAGTCCTTCCTGCCTGGGCTATATGGCGATTATGTTGATCAGCTTCCTGTTTAGTGAAGGGTATTTCTCTGTGTGCCAACTGACCTCTTTTTGGTTGGACTACACTTCTGTCTTATCCCCTGGTTCATCTGCCTGTCTGCTGGATGTCCTGAGTATGATCTCTGGCTGGTTCCTGACTTAATTTGTTTATCCTTTGGATTAGTAAATCATCTGACCTCCTGTGTATGAACTTTAGATCTGTTCCTGGACTCTGTATTAGATGGGTTTTGGGGTGTTTTATTGGTTACCTACCGCTAAAGTGAGGCCCCAAGCAGGAGGTTGCCTTGCTTTTATCATGGTGGCGCCCCATTCCAAAAGTTCATATTGGTGACCAATAACCCAAAATACTAGGAAGTGGTATGTGAATACTGACTAGTGTAATACAATTGCTAGATACCCAAATAATTAAATAAAAATAGAAAAACTTTTATTGATACAATTGACCGCTAAAACAGATTTAAAAACACATGGGATGGTCACCCCACCACACAAGCACCTAAATCCACACACACCAGGTGCACCACTCACACAGGCCACTGACTAGGCGTACGTTAAAAAGGGGCGCTGGGAAAAAAGGGCGCGGGGTTTTAAACGATAAGCATGGATAACGTATAAAAATGAATTGTACTGTATTTCGTTTAAAATTAATGTTTTATATAGTTATAAATCATTAAATAATGTGCATGAAATCGGCAATTGTAAAAACGTTAATCTTCCGTTTAAATAGTGAAACGTATAATAACGTTTTAAAAAAAATTACTAAGTAACCCTCCCTGTACCTACCCCTAACCCCTAGACCCCCCTGTTGGTGCCTAAACCTAAGACCCCCCTGTTGGTGCCTAAACCTAAGACCCCCCTGGTGGTGCCTAAACCTAAGACCCCCCTGTTGGTGCCTAAACCTAAGACCCCCCTGTTGGTGCCTAAACCTAAGACCCCCCCTGTTGGTGCCTAAACCTAAGACCCCCCTGTTGGTGCCTAAACCTAAGACCCCCCTGTTGGTGCCTAAACTTAAGACCCTCCTTAGTGATCACTGTATTGTGTGTAGAATAATGTTTTAAAAACAGTAAGGGATAAAATATATTACAATTTACGTTACGTACTCATCGCTTTGTTTCATGAATAATAATGTTTTACAAACACTAAGGGATAACATTTAAAATAATGTTTATTTGAAATAGGAAACATAAATCATCACAAGCAGTTATAAAACATGAAAAATCTTTGGGCGCCGTTTGAAAACGTTATTATTCTCGGGTGCCCTTTTTTCCTGTTAGGCGCTCAGTAAACGATCATTATTATGGGAGTGAATGGCGGCGCCCGATTTGTCCACTAGCCACCTGCGCCCTTTTTTACTGTTTCCACTGACTAGAGTCTCTGTAGAGGATTGATAAATCAGGAATACGTGTTATTTGCAAAGCTTGATAAAGTCACCAGGTATAACCAGGTATAACAACTGACGAGCCGATTCACTGCCACCTTGTAAGAAACCCACAGATCCTTGCGGACTCACAGCAGCATAAGCAACATAAGCAGCCTCACAGCAGGGATCAAGCAAAGCAGCATAAGCCCATACGCAACAATAGTGTGTTGGATAGATCTCACCAGTTCATAGGTGCAAGGTCCTGAGCATTGGTGACCAGTGGTGGATTATTAACCAACTGGCCCACACTCATTTTGGCATTCTGTTTTACTGTTCAGAGGGATGAAATACTGATATACAGTTTTTATAAATAATTATTTGCTGATATTCTACAGTAGTTTCCTGGAAGGGTGTTTATAGATTGTATTTATCCCTGGTCATAGACCCTTCCAACTGATGAAGTGGAAATACCCACAGAATGTATTCTTCACTGCACATCTTTGTGGTTAATAGAAGGTAAAGGAATGTGTACAGGGGTGTAACTAAAAATTATGACTTCAGCAAAACATTGGTGGCTCCCCTCAATGTCTATACCCATTCCCTTGCTTCTCCTTGGTGACCCTCAGTGCCTGGGGGCCCACCTTGCAAGAGTTCTAAAACAAATATGACTATCCTTCTCTTCACACCCATAACCAGCATAACCACAATAACACCCGATTTGAGATATGGACCCCTGTATCGGAAGGTGACCCCCCCCCCCCCCCCCCCGCTCCCTGAGTGTGTACAGTCTTATGGCTGATTACAGACTGCAGGGGGGGTGGGCTTACTGGGGATTGAAATAGCAACAGAGGTTGGGCTGTATAGACAGACCCAGCCTCTGTATGTGGATTGCATTCTTAGAACCCCGCCTCGGGTTCTCTTTAACTGTCCCTCCAAACTGCTCACAATCTTATCCTCCTCATAGGCTGATGCCTATGAGAGTGTAGTGTAGTGTACATATTGCAGTCTAGGGCCAATTTAAAGCGGACCCAAACCAAACATTTTTTTAATTCAAAATATTTAGTTGCACCACTCTGATACATACAAAGATAAATAAACACCCCTTCAAGCCTATGAGCATTTCAGTGCATGCTTTTCACCTAGTGTTGAGCCGAAATTTTCGAAATTTTGCGTTACTATAATTACGCATGCGAAATTTGCTATTACGATGCAAAATTATGGTAGCGTAATTGCCATTAAAATCGTAATTGAAAATACCGTAAGCGTAATTTTCAACGCGTAATTTCGCGTTTCGTTCATAACGTAATTTCGCGTTAAACCATAACGTAATTTCGGGTTCGCTTAATTTTCGCAAAATTTAGCTTTTTTTTTTTTCGCGTTTTCGTCTGCATGGCGAATTTTGATGCGAAATATCACTACATGGCGCATTTTATATGCGTAACGCGAAAACGACGCGAAAATTAACGCTTACAGTAATATGAACTATCGCGAAATTACATTATGTAACTACGCTTACAAACGGTTGCATGCAAGGCAAACGTAATTTCGCGATACCCACTGTAATGCGAAAATTACGCGAAAATTACAATTTACGCGGAATTTCGCGAAATCCTTCTTCATTACGATTATGTACTTACGGCCATAATCGTAATTACACTAATTACGCGAAATTTCGCGAAATCGTAATTAAGTCATTACGCTCATCTCTATTTTCACCCTCCTCTTTGCATAACTAGGGTTATACAGGTGGCAGCCATTAGCAATTCCTCCTTTGTTGGGCACCATCTACTCCACCAGTTTGCCAGATTATTTGCCGAAATTGCCGGCAATATGAAAGGAAGGGAGGGGTTTCTCCAATAAATGTAAAATATTTTATATTTGTCATCATGCAGCTGAAAAAAAGCTGCTATTTATTATTATAATTTAGAAAATAGATTTTATTTCTGAAATCTTGTATTTTTAGTTTGGGTCCACTTTAAGGGGGAAAGGGGGAATAGGTTTTTTATGGGTTTTGTGTGTTTTGTTGTTTGTTTGTTAAATATTTTTATTTAATTTAAAAAAATGCAGCAGCAATCCGATCCCACCAAAACAAAGCTCTATTAGTGGGAAGAAAAGGCGGTAGAATTAATTGGAATGTTAAGTTGTATGACCGAGTAATGAAGCATTAAAGCTGTGCAGTGATACATTGTAAAAAATCACACTGGGGGGGTGGGGGGGGGGGGTATAAACATGTAGTCTTCAAGAGGATAACCAGAGGGTTGAGGTTAAGCACCTTATCTGGAGGGTTAAGGTTAGGATAGGTGCCAGGTAAGCAGAATCGCCAAAGGTTCGTGCCCAATCCAAACAGCATTTACTCAATATTGGACAACAAGCGCAAAATACAATGAGATAAACTCTCAACAAATAATTCCCCAACTGCTATTTACCGATCAGCGTGAAAGAAGAAATATATAATACACAGACGACTCTGGCAGGCTTTTAGGACTAACAGCGCATCGCCTGAATGTGTTCCGGGGCGGCAACACCACAACCATGGAACAATGGTCAAGTGTCAGAAGAGCTGGGAGGCACAAAGGACTGGGAGGAAGTTCCCA
Organism: Hyperolius riggenbachi; assembly: GCF_040937935.1. Lineage (NCBI taxonomy): Eukaryota > Metazoa > Chordata > Amphibia > Anura > Hyperoliidae > Hyperolius > Hyperolius riggenbachi. The sequence goes on along the minus strand of NC_090657.1, from coordinate 185,200,889 downwards.
GCCTGGCCATTCTGTTTGCTCCGAACTGATAACACACAGAGCTAAACCCGATGCTTAGCTTATTCATCGGAGCTGAGCTGCGGAGATAAATGCTGTGCCGGCGTAATCATAGCCTGACAAATCCCGCTTAAAGGTTACTCTTACTTCAAACAGAGGAATTACAGCTCTCTTACAGTCTAGGCAGAAACACAACTTTCAATATAAAATGTACTCATGCTGTTCTTAAGTGATGACATTTTTTAAAACTTTAAGGCACAAAAACAAAGTTTCAACAGTGTCTCAATTGTTTCCGGGGCCAATGTTCTAAATTTCTGACACCAGTGCTTAAAGCACATCTCCTCTCTTGACTCCCCTAATTAACATAAAGATGTTCCACTCAAAGCCATTGCAACTTCCAGTGGGGTTTCCATTTGGTACTTCTCTGTTTGTGGAAGCATACTGCCACATCACAGTTACAGAACAGTTACGGCAGCAGGAGTCATGGGAGGGATTTACATCCGAACCCGATGTTTCCACAACACCTGCGGCAGCACAGAGGAGGGAGGAGGAGGAGGAAGAAGAGGAGTCGTGTGCGAAAGGAGAGGAGTCAGACTCTGATGATGGTAATGAGGAAGGTGTTTCTGTGGAGGAGGAAGAGGCGGCGGAAGAACAACCGCGGCAGCCATCACAGGGGGCTTCTGCTGCTCCACGTTCCCGTGGTATTGTTCGTGGCTGGGGGGAGGAAGAGGAGTTGCGTCCCGTCACTGAGGAAGAGCAAGAGGAGATGGAGAGTATGTCTGCATCCAGCTTTGTGCAGATGGGACTCTTTCATGTTGTCCAGCCTGTTGAGGGACCCCGTATCAGAAAACTCAAGGCGAATGACCTGTACTGGGTGGCCACGCTACTAGACCCTTGGTACAGGGACAAAGTGGCGGACCTGTTACCAACTCAACAGAAGGCGGAAAGGATGCAGGACTTGCAGAACAAGCTGTCGATGATGCTTTACAATGCGTTTAAGGGTGATGCGGCTGCACAACGCAATCAAGGTACCACTGGCAGTAACCCTCCTCCTCCCAAGTCCACGCAGGCAAGGACAGGACGCTCCAGTGATCTCAGGGTGATGTCGGACATGCAGACATTCTTTAGTCCAACTCCTCGCCATAGTCCTTCCGGATCCACCCTCCACCAACGCCTGGACCGGCAGGTAGCCGACTACCTGGCCTTGAGTGTGGATGTAGACACTGCGAAAAGCGACGATGAACCCTTGGACTACTGGTTGCGCAGGCTTGACCTGTGGCCAGAGCTGTCCCAATTTGCCATACAACTTCTCTCTTGCCCTGCCGCAAGCGTCCTGTCAGAAAGGACCTTCAGTGCAGCTGGAGGCATAGTCACTGAGAAGAGAAGTCGCCTAAGTCATGACAGTGTTCAGTACCTGACCTTTATCAAAATGAATGAGGAATGGATCACGGAGGGCTACTGCATGACCGAAGACTAAGTCAGTCCCTACACACAGCATCTCTGCCTGCAGGCCGCTTGCCTTCTCCGCCACCACCAACAGGGTCCAGGACTCTAGGCGGATTCCTGAATTTTTAAGGCCGCTGCTAGCAGCGGCCGCTACACAAATTTTTCTGGTGCATGTACATGCCTGCCTAATTTTTCTGGCTGCACTGCGGGCGGCTGCAACAAAAAAACAAAAGGCATGTACATGTGCCTATCCCCTTTGTGATCGTTACCTTGCCGCGGTGAAGGGGCTTGCGTATCACAATGAAGCAATGACTGGCTATATGAGTGTGTTGGGGGCACACCTGACCCAAGATAATAAGGTCGTTGCTTCATTGTGGACAGACCAAATTCGATTAACTGGACAGTCACTGTTCTATCATTGAGTTACCTCAGACCGGCGACCATATGGGCTGGAAAGCTGCCATAACCTGCTCTCTCGTCATGGTGCGCACCAGTCCAGCACGGCCGTCACTACGCAAACAGCTGTTTGCGGTGCGTTACACAGTGAGTTTGGTGTGTCAGTGTGAAGCAGAACTCTAATTACACTCCCTAAATGATGTATACACATGCAAGATGTTTTAAAGCACTTTAGGCCTGCAATTTAGCATTCAATGTGATTTTTGCTCTTAAAACGCTGCTTTGCGTCACATCCAGATTTTTTCCCGGGACTTTGGGCACGTATCCCACTCTGCCATGCCCCCCTCCAGGTGTTAGACCCCTTGAAACCTCTTTTCCATCACTTTTGTGGCCAGCATAATTTTTTTTATTTTTCAAAGTTCGCATCCCCATTGAAGTCTATTGCAGTTTGCGAACTTTTCCGCCAACCAAACCTTCCGCGAAGGTTCGCGAACTGAAAATCGGAGGTTCGCGACATCTCTACTCTACATAAGAAATCCAGTGTTTAGTAAGTATGTCCCGTACATCATTATAATGTGAACCATAAGTGGTTACTATTCTCACCACCTCATCATTTTTCTTTTGTGCCTGAAGTGCTACCCCCCCCCCTGCCAGGAGAGCAGACCTTCCTTTAGAAAGCGCTTTGTAGTAAGCCTTGTTGACAATATGCCTGGGGTACCCCCTTGACAACAACCTCTCTCGCAAATCATCTGCCTCTTTTTTATAATCAGCAATGTCACTGCAATTTCTCCTTATACGCATGAATATGGCAGATGAGCACTCATGGCAGACAGAAGGGTATTCCCTGCCGTATCTTTTCTAAAAGTGCTTGTTGTCAAGGTGCACCCCGTTTTTCTTATCAACAAATCCAAGAAGGAGATCTCAGAATAGCTCCAGGAGTAAAGGTGGCCTTGCACTGGTCGATGTGCCATTAGATCGACCAGCTGACAGATCCCTATCTGATCGAATCTGATCAGAGAGGGATCGTATGGCTGCCTTTACTGCAAACAGATTGTGAATCGATTTCAGCCTGAAACCGATTCACCATCTGCTGAGCTGCTCCTGCGGCCTGTCCCCACCCCCCGTATACATTACCTGACGCTGGCTCCCGGGCATCTTCTCCGCATTGCACGGCTCTGTTCCGGCTCCATTACGGCGCTTCCTGTGTTACTCCGTGACCAGGAAGTTGAAATAGAGCGCCCTCTATTTGAACTTCCTGGTCACTTCAGTGACACAGGAAGCGTCGGGGTGGATGGAGCCGGAACAGAGCCGTGCAATGCGGAGAAGACGCCCGGGAGCCAGCCTCAGGTAATGTATACTTGATCGGATCGGCCGCAGCTAGCGACGCGCACTTTACCCGCGGGCGATCGAGGGTAATTTCCCGCACGGCGCGATCGACGGACCGATCCGATTTCGGGAGGAAATCGGATCGGCGGCTGCGTTTACCGCGAACGATTGGCAGCAGATTCGATCCCAGGATCGAATCTGCTGTCGAAACGGCCGGGAATCGAGCCAGTGTATGGCCTGCTTAAGTGAGATAAATATTGCGGTCATTTGCATTTAATTCATTCATGAATTTGTGAAGATCCAGTTCGGTACTCCTCCACAAGACCAGTATATTGTCCACCTATCTTAGCCAGAGGGCGACATGCTCCTGGTAACCACGCATGCCCCTCACCACCTTCTCCTCCCAAAATCCTAGGTGGAGGCATGCGTAGGACGGGGAGAACGCCGCCCCCATAGCAACACCTTTCTTTTGGCGATACAATTCACCTTTAAATTAAAAAAATTGTTATCCAAAATGATTTTTATGAGGTCCAATACATATTCTGCATGTTCAGGTTGATCCCTGTATTTTTGACTTAAATAAAATTCCAACGCTTCTAATCCTTTTTGATTAGGAATGGACGTGAAAAGAGCTTCCATGTCCAATCCAACGAGAAGCCAGTTCTCCTCAATTTGTACACCCTCAATTTCCGCTAAGACTGCCTTTGTGTCCATAACGAACGAAGGCAATTTCTTTACAATATCTTTAGTTTTTAATTCCACGTCTTGGGCGGTCCTCTCCAAGGGGCCCTTATTGCACGACAGGATAGGTCGACCAGGGGGCTTTTCTAGGTTTTTATGTGTTTTTGGCAAGATATAAAAAGTTGGGACTGTGTGTATGTATATATATATATATATATATATATATATATATATATATATATATATATATATATATATATATATATATATATATGTATGTGTATATATATATGTATGTATGTGTATATATATATGTATGTATGTGTATATATATATGTATGTATGTGTATATATATATGTATGTATGTGTATATATATATATATATATATATATATATATATATATATACTTTTAAAAATGGAATTTCCCTTTCAAGTAGTACGCCATCTAAATCGCCCCATATGATTTTATCATTAATCTTATCCACTAAACCTTTAAAGGGATTTTCCGTATTCTTTCATATGTTTTTTTTATCACTCAATCTCCTAATTTCTTTTTCGTAATAATCTTTAGTCATAATAACTACATTACCCCCCTTATCACTTCTTTTGATTTCAATATTTTTGTTATCTTGCAGTTTTTTCAAAGCTTGTCGCTCTGGTTTACTCAAGTTATCTTTTCCCTTTATTTTCCAGTACAGTGACTTCAAGTCTTCAGTGACTAAGTCCATGAACATTGAGGTATATTTATTGCTGCTCAATGAGGGCATAAACTGTGATTTGGGGCGTAGATTTGTATGTAGTCTCGGGCCTACCGCTTCCTGGTCGACTTCCAGGAGAAGACCATCCAAATCTAAATCATCTATGTCCACCAAATCTGTGGACTCATTTTTCACTTGTGGAGGTTTTGCATACATTTTCTTGAGGAGGACTCTTCTCAAAAATAATTGAACATCCTTGAGTGTTTCAAATTCACACCCAGGCTGTTTAGGGCAAAAACTTAAACCCTGTTTCAATAAAGATACTTGGGATTCATCCAAGACCTTATCAGTCAAATTGATCACATTCAGATCATTATTTAAATTACCAGAATCATTTAGTAATGGGACCGACTGGATCCCTGTCTTGCCTGATGACCCCTTGTAACCACTCCCCCTCCTGTGCGTCTTTCCTCGTTTTCCTCTTCGTCTGCACTTAGACATAAAAAATCATCCTCATTATTTATTTTCTTACTATTCCTCTTTCTCTGTTTCCTTTTTCTATGATTTTTCTTTTTTAATATCCCAGATTTTCCTGATTTATCACTATCTTTTCCAGAGGACTCGCCTCCTGACTCTTCAGAGGCATTTCCCCAACCGACCCTCCTGCCGACTCCTCTCTTTGATGCATACTTTTTACCTCCAAGATTGAAAATATCACCTCGTTGGTAATCCTCCAAATCTCTAGTGAATTTCTTTTCTTTATTATTTTTAATCCTTTCATTTTCTTTTTCAACTGTATTTTTTAATTTTGTATTCCGCTTATTAAAATAGGGATTATTCTGATATTCATTCAATTTTTGGGTGCTGGACTCTTATTCTCTGTATTAGCTTGTATCTTGTTCTTATTATAAATCTTTATTATTTTTGGGCGCACCTTTACCTACTGTGTCATCACTCTTCAATCTTCCATTTGGGTTGTCTCCTGATTTATTCTGGGCGACCTTCTAAGGGCCCATTGACTCTAGAGCCTTTTGCTGGCGATTTCAATCCACTGCCATGTGATCTGTACAGAATGTTTATTACTGAGAGTTGCACAGAGGGAGATACTGCTTGCTTGGCAGTTTCCCACAATGCAACGAGGTTCACAGACAGCAAACTGTCAAAACCATAGTCATGATGACATCACACTGTGGGAGGGGTTTCACCACAATATCAGCCACACAGACCCACTTGTTGATCTATGTGAGAAAAGGTAAAGATTTCTCATGGGAAAGGGTGTATCAGCTACTGATCGGAATGAAGTTTAATCTTGGGTTACAGTTCCTCTTTAAAGAGAACCCGAGGCGGCATGAAAAAAAAAAAAATTTTTACCTGCTCCACAATGCCTCCTGGATCAATCTGCCCCACTCTACTCTGCTCTCCATGGCCCCCATTCATCCTCCACAGCCGTTCATCCTCCGTTCACCGGCGCAAGAAATCCAAGATGGCCTTGACCTGGAAGTACTTCCTGGGCCACAACTTAGTTGCCATTTGGAGGATGCTAGCGGAGGTTCGGGAGCAGGTGATTAATGGCTGGAAGGAGGAAAAGGAGGCTAGCGACAATCAGATTATCATTAGCCTGTTGCTAGTTTTAGGAGGTATCCGGGACAGCTTGGTTAGGGCTGATTTAAAGAAAAATCCAAAACAGGCATTGACATTTTTACCGAAAAAGTTGGGCACTTTCCATTGTTTGGGATGCCAGAATTGTAACGGCATCATTAACCTCCCTGCCGGTTATCCCGAGCTCAGCTCGGGGTAACCTGCCGCGGAGGATTCCTCAGGCCCTGCTGGGCCGATTAGCATAATTTTTTTTTTGTTACACGCAGCTAGCACTTTGCTAGCCGCGTGTAACTTACGATCGCCGCCGCTCCGCGCCAATTCGCCGCAACCCGCCGCATCAGAGGGTGCCCCCCCCGAGACCCGTGCGCTGCCTGGCCAATCAGTGCCAGGCAGCGTCGAGGGGTGGTTCGGGACTCCCTCTGATGTCCCGACGTCGATGACGTCAGTGACGTCATCGCGCCCGTCGCCGTGGCGACGGGGGAAGCCCTCCTGGAAATCCCGTTGAGAACGGGATTTCCGGATGGGTATATGCGCCGGCGGCGATCGGCGCATTCGGGGGGACGCCGCAGGGAGGGGGGAAGCATGTAGCTAGCGCTAGGCTAGCTACATGCTTAAAAAAAAATAATGCCAAAAAACACCCTCCCTGCCGTGCGCAGCAATTTTTTATAACGGCAGGGAGGTTAAGGGTGACTATGTGGCCCATCCCAGGAGGGGCACTAAGATTAAATTAAACAGGAATTTTTCATGTCTCACATCAAATGTTGTTTGTTTTTTGAAGTGCCCCTGTGGGATGGGCTATGTAGGACAAACCTCGAGACCCATTAGAGTGAGGCTGAATGAGCATTGCAGCAACATTGGGTTATATAAGAAACACGTGAATGACCCTGAAAAAAAAATTCAATTCTCCCATAGGCAGACATTTCTATGAATCCAATCATGTGGTCAGTGATTTACTCTGGTGTATACTGGAGAAGGTAACAGCGGGTGAAGGGATGGACAATGAGACTATCCTCCTCCAAAGGGAAAGCAGATAGATTAATAAGCTGGATACGCTTGTTCCAAATGGACTTAATGAAGAATTCAGTTTAAAGTGCTTTTTGTAATCTATAAGGTTTTAGGACCCTTTAAATCTCTCTTAAGTTGGTGCCCACCCCTTTGGGGTGTGCTGTATGAAACACTGTGTGAATTAATCTCCATGGCGGTAACCCCGAGCTGAGCTCAGAGTAAGCTGCCGCGGAGGATTTCTCAGGCCCTGCTAGGCCGATTTTCATAATTTTTTGTTAGAACACGCAGCGAGCACTTTGCTTGCTGCGTGTTCGGGTTGATCGCCTCCGATGCGCTGCTACCCGCCGTGATACAGCCCCCCCCCCGCATACCCCTCGCGCAGCATGGGAATCGCCGCCAGGCTGCGCTATGGGTTGGATCGGGACTCCCTGTGACGTCATGACGTCACTCCATTCGTCGCCATGGCGATGGGGGAATCCCTGAAGGAAATCCCTTTTAGAGTGGGATTTCCGGATGGACTTGATCGCCGGCAGCGATCGGAGGGGTGGGAGGGAGGCCGCAGGGAGGGGGGAATCCTGTAGCTAGGCTTGCTACATGATAAAAAAAAATTAGGCTTAAAAAACCTCACGCGGCCGCTCAGCCGCAGAACAATTGACCGCCAGGGAGGTTAAATTTGAGCTTTGCTCTGTCTGTTTTAACACTTGATAAAGGTTGCAGGCCGAAACGTTGTGTGTCTTTTTGTACTATATTATAATAAATTCAAGTAATTTTTGCATGAAATCCAGGTGGAGGCCCAGTCATTTTTCCTTATTCCTGTTGTGCAAGTTACACACTTGGGGTCCGGGTGTGGACTGGTTGACTCCCTGGTGAAAAATGGTAAATGGAGTGTGACTGAGCAGCGGGTCAGCTTTTTCCTTTCGCTAGTTTTAGGAGGGACACCACTATTGATGATCGTAAGCAGCAGGGATGAGCAGAAACTACGCCAGTGCAAATTTACGCATCGTAGTTTGCATCTACGCATCGTAGTTCGTAGGTGAAGTTGCAGAACTACGCTTACGAATTTACGCGTAGCGAAGTTTACGCTGACTATATGTAGTTAACATGTGTATTGCGTAGTGAACTACGTATGCATTACTCGCATCTATTTTTCCGCGTACGATTGTATGCTTACAAATTTACGCATTAGAAAGGGAAATGTACGCATAGAAGAGTTCCTGGGATAAGCATCTAAAGAGGAATTAATGCGTAAAATTTTCTGCATACAGGCATAAGCATCCGCATACACTACGCTTCGCACTACATGTAATTACGTATTTTAACGCGTATTCTACGAAATGCATACGAAGCGAATATTTGATTTCGAAGCCATAGTTTGGTGAAGCGTAATTGCGTAAAACTACGCGTATTTCCAGCGTAGCAAAGTTGGCTGACTACGACCATCCCTGGTAATCAGTAAAATTACGATTTCGTAAATTTTCGCAATCACGCCTATACGTAATTATGATTTGCAAACTAAATTGATTTCGTAGTCATAAGTAATTCTGCATAAAAATTTGCGTAATTTTCGCGAAATGTCGTGTAATTTTGTGCCAACTTTGGAGGTTAATAGCAAAGCCCTCATACATGCTATTGACACCAAAATTGCTACATATGTTAAAGGGAATAGTGGGTACAAGGAAAAACATTTTTTTCAAATAGACCATAAAGTTTTTGAGAAAAAATGCAAAGAAAAAATGGTTTTTAAACTTGGAAAAATTGCAGTTTAAAAATCATTTTTCTTTAATTTAAAATCGATTTTCTCAAAAACTAAAATGTCTTTTTCAACTTTGTTTGACTTGTACCCAATATTCTTCTTAACATATGTACCAATTTTGGTAGCAATAGCATGTACGGGGGCCTTGCTATTAACTGCAAAAGTCGGCACAAAATTTCGCTAAATTGCGTGAAAATTATGCTAAAAATTATGAAATACTACTATTACATACCAAATCAATTACAATTTTCCCTTAAATTTCGCATTACGATTACAATGCAAAAATGTGAATTTCGATGCGAAATTCTGCTCATGCAAAATTTCGGCCCATCACTGGACAGCACAGCCAGGGAGTACAGGCAGCAGCATCAGGACACAGAAGCATGTCATTGGGCAGAGAACATGCTCTTTAAAAAGAAAACAAGCTAAAAAAGATTGTATTCTGGAACGGAAATAAGTTAGCTGCAATCTATTCTGTACGCCATGTTAGTTCATCAGCCATCGCTGTAAGGATGAGCTGAAAATTATTTTGCAGTGAAAACGGAGAGAGAACATAGACCGCCGAAAACAGATGGCGCCTTATGATGGGGACTGCACATAATGAGAGCGCGGGTTCTCCGTTCCAAAAATCCTAAACATCAATTACCTGCTGAAATACGAGTACAGCTGGAGAATGCCAAAGCTAATGATACACTCTTGAGAAGACGTTTATTATGGCATAGAAATGGAAGGAAGAAAGTGTTTTGAGAAATAGTAAAAAAAAATAAAAATAGGATGCCGCATGGCTCTAAATACGGATGATTAGCAACGAGCCGTGAGGATGGTTTTTTTGCATATTCTAGACAGGGTGGCTGCTGCCACCAGAATAAATCAAAATCATTACAGCGTGGTTATTGCCAGATATAAATAAAGTGCATTTCCTAAACAGGGGCATAACTAGAGTGGAACTGCAATTGCAGGTGGTGAGGCGGCAAAACTGTGGGGGAACCCCAACTACTAACCTTCCCTTCCTCCGAAACCGGGGACCATACTTCAGATCAGGTGTTTTTGTAGCTACACTTGTTAAGTTACGCCACTGTTCCTAAAAATGCTTCAGACAATTAACAAGGCTTGATTCATTTCTGTGTTCATCCATCCCCACAAGGTAAAGTTGTGAGCGCACAAACTCCCCGGAATTCAGAATTTCGATTTTTGCATCAGAATTCACAATTCCGGGTAAAAATTCAGAAATAATTATTCGATTTTTCACTTAGATTTTGCATCAGAATTCACAATTCTGGGTAAAAATTCTGAAATAATTATTTGATTTTTTACTTAGAATTTTCGAATTCATGGCCCTTGAGCATGCACCGTAGACATTTGCTGTTTGCCATGATGGCAGATGGCAATCCCACTATAGGGGGTACAGGTGTCCTCGAGGACACGGAGAATGGCAGCGTTGGGTCCCAGGGAGATGAGTCTGTGCAGGGACGGCCGCAGATCTCTCTACTGTATGATTTTATTTTTCATGCTTTTAGGGTCTACAAGTGCATGAAAAAATTGCACCCCTTTTAGACCCTAACATTTGGAAATTATCATATTGCCAGGGAGGTTAAGGATCCTATTTTGACTGAAACAGAGTACCATTTGGCAGAGCCCAAAATACTGCTCATGTGGCCTGTGTGCCTGTTTTCCTAAACAACTTTAGATCAGCTCACTGCCTGGATGCACTGCACTTGATGACCTCTCTGAGCAACGTGGTCGGCTCTTTTACTCCACCTATTTGGGTGGTCCAGGAAAGTGAGCTCAGGATCCTCCCTCTTAGGGAGAGTCAATAAGACACTAATATTTTTGAGTTGTTGCTAATTTTATGTTAATTTCAGTGACCTATTCGGTTTAGAAACCCATCAAGCAAATCAACCTCTTGCAACTCCAAAAAAATAAAAATATATGTCCATAAGACTCCTAGAGAGGAGACATCATACACATCTAGAGGGATGCTGGCTTTATTGGGCAGAAATTACTCCCATCTCAGGACCAGCTGAGAGCTCAGTCAGGCAGCATTTTCCAATGAAGCATGCAGAGCTCCAGAGCTGTGATATGGTAAACACCACAGTATACTTAGATAGGTACTACACCATTGGGGCTGCTGATGAAGTGTGTAAACAGTATGAACTATGTAATGATAATAACAAAGGCTTTTGAAGGAAAGAAAAGATAACCAACCACCTTACACTACACTAACTTACACTTGACTTACACTAGTTTTGACATAATAATGAAGTAAACTGTTTTGAGCAGCCTAATAGAACAGAGATCTAATGGATTAAATATGGATGATTAACTATAATATTAAAGGGATTCCGAGCAGTAAATAAATACAAAATCGGAACTTACCTGGGGCTTTCTCTAGCCCATCGTAGGTTGGGAGGTCCCTGGGCGTCCCTCTGGCTCGTCTCCCAGGGCCTGGCCAGAAATGGCTCCCGGCGACACTGGGCCTGGGTGTCGGGCTCCTTCTTCCTGAAAGGTGATGTCAGTCGTCATCACGGCGGCCGGTGTGACAGTACGGCGCATGTGTGATTAAACCGCGCATGCGCAGTACTGTCACGCCAGCCGCCGTGATGACACAAGGCGGCCGACGTGGTGACGACTGATGTCACCTTTCAGGAAGAAGGAGCCCCGACACTCGGGGCCAGTGTCGCTGGAAGCCTTTCTGGCCAGGCCCTAGGAGAAAAGCCAGAGGGACTCCCAAGGGACCTCCCGACCTACGATGGGCTGGAGAAAGCCCCAGGTAAGTTCTGATTTTGTATTTATTTACTGCTCGGAGTCCCTTTAAGCTCAGTATATCATAAAATACTTTAAAACAAGAACAATAACAAGAATGGGTGGTAAGTCTTAGTCTTGCTCCCAATGCACCCACTTCCTCAGGCTAAATATAATGCCAAAGGTATATCCGAGCCAAGAATGGGGCGCCTCTGAGAGGAAGTGTGTGCAGACCCACCAAATGCATTGCCTGTGCTTACTAGAATTCATATTTATATGAACTTGTCATTATTGAGGTAAGCCAGCTCTATTTTTGTTTTTAACCTAGTTTTTATATACATCTGGGCTCCACATAACCCCTTCGTGCTCCGTTCGGTGGTATGCAAGTTGGTTACCTAGTGGTTCTGCCACCAATAGGATCTTTTTGTTGTTTTCCCCAAGAATGCGACTGTTTCTAGTTGCGGCTGGACACCCGAGTGGATTGGTCTCCACCTGCCTTCAGTTGTTTGTTGCCCCTTTTGCAACCTTCCTGTGTGAGTACCCTTATTCTCCTAGTCTTTCACTATTTGTTCTGTGGCATACTGCACCATTGGGGCTCCCATTGTCTGTGTTCTTCTTGTTTAAGGGTGTTTGGCTCTACTGCAACTGTTATTAAGAGGTTGATATTTTATGGCATCCTAAACATAATTTTTTGAGAGATTCACTTGCCCTACATTGGTATTGGTCTTTCCCCTCTGGGTTTGTGAGTTCCTCTTCTTCCACAAGTTGTATTCTGTCATTCTCTATAACTACGGTAGTACACTGTAGTGGTCTTTTCTTTCCCCCTGAAAGGTGACCAGGTAATCATCCAGAAATCGTCCATCTGTATTAAATTTAAAGCCAGTCCTCAGGTTGTCTAAATCGATGGGGCACATTGTTCATTTACTTGTCCTTGAGTGAGTCCGGGAAGATTTTTCATCAGTAATATACACCGCGTGAAATCTAAAGCTGGTATCTCGCCTTTCTTTCAGAAATGTCTATTCTGCTTCCTTTGCCTCATTCAACACAGAATGCCAGGTAAAAAAAAAAAGCTAGATTTCATCTATAAAGCATAAGATTGTGCTTATCAGGAGTAGAAGTGGCCTACCCAACTTTTATGTTGCCTTTAAAAGCCTTCTTTCGGAGATCCATCTCCTTTTCAAAAAATACATTTGATTGAGGATGGAAAGTATTTCACCTTGAAACTGCTACTTCCTAAAACAAGTTATCAACTCCGCATTGAGTAGAATTATATGATAGCTGGCTTCGGGGGCGTATCTACAAATCATGGGGCCTCCGGGAAAAACTATTATGGGGCCTCTTATGTTCACAACCCTTCCTTTGCCCCTTCCGTGGTGACCCTCCATTAATTCTCATACTACATGAAGGTGGTGAAATTGGTCAGTGGTTGGTCAATTTTAACTGAGAGTGTGTACCAGGCTTAAAGCTTGATAGATGCATCCAATTTTGATTGGCCAATCATTGGCCAATTTTAACATTTCCATGTTGTATGAGAGCTTACCTACACAAACCTATAGAGAATTCCCATGCCATCTGCTGACCTCCCAATGATTACCGGCAAGGGCTTTTTTTGGTAGGAACCTCGTGGCTGCTTTCCTCTTCAGACACGAGCACAGCTGTATTGCACTTCAAATAGTACGGCCGCACCTGCGCAGTAAGCCTGAGGTGCTCGGGGATGAGCAGCTCCGGCATGGCTATATATATATATATATATATATATATATATATATATATATATATATATATATATATATATATATATATATATATATATATATATATATATATATATATATATATATATATATATATATATATATATATATATATATATATATATATATACACACATACACACATACACACATACACACATACACACATACACACATACACACATACACACATACACACATACACACATACACACATACACACATACACACATACACACATACACACATACACACATACACACATACACACATACACACATACACACATACACACATACACACATACACACATACATACATACATACATACATACATACACACATACATACATATACACACACACACTTTTCACCTTGCTTATTTTTATGATAATCGCAAACAATTTTCTACAATTTCCATTCTTATCAGAGATGGTAGCGTCTTTACTCTGGCAAGGTTACATCCCCATGGGACGTTTTTTTTCTCCTTTTATGAAGTGGCTGGATGGTGTACTGGTTAAGGGCTCTGCCTCTGACACAGTAGACCTGGGTTCAAATCTCAGCTCTTCCTGTTCAGTAAGCCAGTAATTCAGTAAGGAGCTCTTTGGCCAAAACTCCCTAACACTGCTACCGCCGACTGAGTGCGCTCTAGTGGCTGCCTCGCAAGCGCTTTGAGTCCGACAGGAAAAAAGCGCTATACAAAAAAAGGAATTAAGTGAGCTGGATCATATCATGATCTTCCAAATTCCTCTTGGGCAGAATGCTGCGTAGCCTCATAGCTTAGGCTAAACCTCAATGGAAGGGTGGAATTGCAGATCAATTTACAGCAATATAATGATATAAGAAGTATTCCTGAGGCATTCCTGAAACGGGGATAACTAAGGTAAATTGAAATCCTTAAAATGTAAAAAGAGGCACTCAATTGAGCAAACTTTTTTTTTTTTTTTACAAGCTAGCTGTGAAACTTTGCCCAGATGAAGTGAGACTTATGTACTTACGAAATGAATTGCCCTAGTGCAAATAAACTTTTTTTCTGTTTTCACAATCCATGTCGTCACTCGGGTAAGCAATCTCTTAGTTAAATTTTAAGGATTTTATTTTATTATTTTTTTTGGACTCCTTTCCTGCACTGCTGTTTATTACCCTCCATTAGAAGACCACTATTCAGCCATTGTTAGCTGGGAGATTTCAATCCTGTTTTTCTGAGAGAGTGCGCGACCACAGTACAAGACCCCTGTACCGGTGTGGAGATGGTTATTCTCCAAATATCCATATTGCTTGGTTGCCCTTCATAGCAACCTCATCTTGTGAGTCACCCCATCTTCAACTGTTGTTCCCATTGCCTGAACGTACTGCACCTTTTGGCCTCTCATTGTCTCTGTGTTTATTTTGAGGTATTATTTTGCCTGTATCTCTCAAGTCATCCTGAAAAAATGTATTCTGTTATTTTATGCATTACGGTTCCTCTGTAAGATCAGTTGAGTTTTGCAGACTTGCTGTGTTGTGTGTCCTAAGTGGTCCAAGCATTTTAGCGACTCTACCTTAGCCCGTTGCAGCTCTTTAAAATAAATCTATTCCGGTAAAAGCACCATTCTCTCCAAACACTTTTTGGAATTAATTCTGCGTCTGTTCTGGAAAACTCACTGGGATCCTTCCATTTGACATTTGTGATTGATAGTTGGTGGGTGTTTTTGTCTCCTTGTAAAAATGGACTCTTTTTATACCCGTAACAGAGTTATTGTTTAACAAGATAATTGCTTCTAATTGTCATGAAAATGAAAGCTTAGGGATAGGACTGAAATATTTAGGCGTTTTGCATAAAGTAATATATAGATGGAGGTATTTTTAATTAAACGTGGTAAAGTGTAAAACTTTGGCAATTTAGAAGAAAAAGGAGTTATGTCATAGATGAAAACTTCTCTAACTTTTGATAGGGTGCTTTCTACCAAAGGCTTATTTCATGTTTTAGAATTTGACAATGTCCATCTTCCTGGACCAATCATAGCCAAGCTTGTGGTGTGTGCTACAGATATAACTAGTTTTCCAATTTGTAAAATACCATTTCATGGTAACAGGCCTTCAAGACCTGACTGATAGAAGACATGGAAATTCCACTTTGGAGTCTAAAGATCAGCAAGATGATAAAATCTGAGGTCATTGTAAAGGTTGTTCCCTCACAACCCACTTCCCCTGTAGGAGCCCCAGTGGTCGGATGAAGACTCTTTTCAGCAGGTTCAAAACATAGCCTCCTCCTAAGGTCAGAGTTCACAGGAAGTGGAGGCTATTGTTGCAGAACATGTGCTCCGGGTAAAATGGCTGTCATGCTAAAGCATGCTGTGGGTCAAAGCAGCCCATTTCTTGCAACTGTGCTCGCTTCCATAGCTTTAAAGAGACACTGAAACAAAAAAAAATATTATATAATGATTTGTATGTTTAGTACTGCTAAGAAATAAAACATTAAGAGCAGAGACATAAGTCTTATATTGTTTCCAGTACAGGAAGAGTTAAGA